>NW_006209531.1:223604-260181 GCF_000334495.1 Tupaia belangeri chinensis | reverse complement strand
GGATCTTGGGCACACATGCACACGCACCCGGCGTGAGTTTAAGCCACCGGGTCTGGGACTCGAACCGCGGTTGACTACGTGGGAGTCCAGCGACATAGCCATTACGCTAACGCTGGTCCCTGAATGTGGTTCTCTTTAGGCACAGCACGGGTAGAGGAGAAAACTTGTGAGCAGCTGTACTTCCCACCCTGGAGCCAGTATACTTCTCTCTGTAGGTGGCAACCTGCAGTGTCAGGGTTGGTGGGCAGCTGTCCTGCAGCTGGCCTTAGGGGCCTCAGGTGCTCCTGCTCAGGCCTTCAGAACTTGGGCACCGAGAGGAGATGCCCTTGGGAAACCTCACCACCGAACACCTCTCTCTCTCTTTGCAGTGTGCTCCTTACCCCCAGAGCCTGAGAATGGTGGCTACATCTGCCACCCCCGGCCCTGCAGAGACCCCCTGACAGCGGGCAGTGTCATCGAGTACCTGTGTGCTGAAGGCTACATGTTGAAGGGCGATTACAAATACCTGACGTGCAAGGATGGCGAATGGAAACCGGCCATGGAGATCAGCTGCCATCTTAACGAGGGTCAGTCTCACAGATGAGGAGGGCTGCTGCTGCCACTCTGCCTTTGTTTACTTTCCTCCACGGGCCCCTTTGCTGTGGTGCAGCTTAGCTCCATCAATGCCCCACAGCCTCCTTCCTTGGGGTCTTGTGTCTTTAGGATCGCTGGTCCATGTCCCATTGCAGTTCACTGAGCCACTGAGGGGTTCATAGCCTTACTGAGGCCTCTGCCCTGCTAAGTAAAGTTCCCTTTGATGTCCAGGGTCTCATTTGCCTAGTCGAGTGCCTGTGACCTCTGACCATGTTCTGCTAACTCACAAGCAAGCACTGACACCTCCTCCAGTGTCTCTCATCATATTTGTCCTTGAATGGGCATGGACTGTCTTGTCATGGAGCAGTGGTCTAGCTGCACAGAACACTGTCTCCCTTCTGCCTCCTCCTGTCTGGCACAGGAGCGTCCAACTGCCTGTGGGAAAGTGTGTGCCATGGGACCATCTTTGTGCTTCACACCCAGAACATGCTTACCTGTGACACCACAGAGAAGGGTTGGAACCAGCCTGAGGTAGCAAAAGCAATGGGACCTTGGGACAGGGGCTTACTACAGCCCGGGTCCTAGAATGTATCCTTTCACAGGTGCAATGTAAGGAGGTGGAATGATGGTTCATGTTCACCTACCTGCTATTGAGGACAGGATCAGAGGTTATGAAGGTGAGGACTCTAGGGTTAAGTGAGTTTCGGTATCTGATGGACCTTAAAGGCTGGAAGCAAAGGGAATGTTTCATTCAGGAAATAGGATCGGAAAGGGACTCCTTTCCAGGAGTACCGCATGTTCATAGGCTGCTCTGCACTGCTGCTCCTGAAATGCCTGGCCATAGGATGTCTGCATGTGGACCATGCAGACCATTTGCAAGGTGACACACATGTTTTGTGTGTCTGGGTACAAAATGCTTCTGACAGTGGCTTGTTTCCACAGAGAAAGACACCCACACGGCACTCGGGGTCCCCACACTGTCCATAGTGGCTTCCACCGCCAGCTCCGTGGCCCTCATTCTCCTCCTCGTGGTGCTGTTCGTGCTGCTGCAGCCAAAGTTGAAGTCTTTCCATCACAGCAGGTGAGCCCAGTGGCCTACCGTGGGGCCAGCCTCAGAGGGGCTGAGGGTTGCTGTGCTCTCCTCACTTCCGTGTGTGTCCAGGAAGGGGGAGAGCCTGTCCTGTGCTGAACGCCTGGCTGTACCTGGCATAGCGCCTGGTGCTTTGCATATATTATCAGTCCTCACAGGAACCTTACAAGTGAGGAAAACTGAGGCTCAGAGAGGTTAAGTTGTTCACTCATAATCATACCTCAGGAGGACAGCAGAGCTGAGATTTGAACCTAAATGTCTTCAGTACCAAAGCCATGTCATTTCTCACTACACCAATGATTCTCAAAGTGTGCTTTCAGCAGCATCAGCATCACTTGGGAACTTAGGAATGCCTATTACCAGGCTCTACCCCAGACCAGCTGAAAGAGACGCTCTAGGACTGGGACCTAGTGCTGGGGTTTGCCACACCCTCCAAGTGATCCTGATGCGTGCTCATGTTTGCTAGCCTGTGTCCCATACTCCTGGTTCCCACCCTGGCCGCAGAGAGGCACCTGTGGGAGTTAAAAAAATGTATATATATATATACACCAACCTGGGCTTTCATCCCCAGGCCTTGGGTTTATTTGGTTTAGAGGGAACTCTGGCATTAGCTTTTGTTTAAGATATTTTTGCTACAGGACTTGTGTGCTTGTCAGAGAGATAGAGAAAGAGAGAGAGAGACAGACAGACAGAAAGTGAGAAATCACCCCCCAGGGGGAATAGCCATGCCACAATCCCTTCTTTTCTGTTCTCCTCTCAGGATCTTGGGCATGCACGCACACACACTGGGGTATGTTTCAGACTGAGTTCAGGACTTGAACTGCAATCAACCATGTGGGAGTCCAGTGCCTTAACCACTGTGCCACCTGCTGGCCCTTGGCATTAGCATTTTTAAAAAAGTTTCTCAGCTAGTTCCAGTGCAGAGAGACTGAGAACCACTGCATTACTGTAGAGAAAGATGAGGAGGGCTTTCTTGCCTGCTTGTCACTTGCCTTTTTCTAGTTTAGCACATTGGCCACAAGTCATCCCAGCCTAGGCTAGGTGGCAGTGGTGGGCCTCAGATGGAGCTGACCCTGAGTGTGTCCCCATGATGGACTTCTCTTCCTGGATGTCCCAGCTTCCGGAGCTGCTTGGCTCATCCTTGTGGCTCCTCTTCTCATCTTGTAGAGTACATTTTTTAGAATGTTTTTATTTTCCAGACTTTTCATTTTAAATAAATATTTAGAATAACTTTAATTAAATAAGTTTATAATAAACAGTTACATATTTAGGTATGTTTAAGAGTTGATTGGAGGTAAGGGAATGCCAATTGTCCAGTAAGTGTAAAAGATGAATATACAGGCCCTTATGCAGAGGATAATTAGTATGGGTTTCCTTCCTACACAAAAAGCACATGGACATTAATGACTTCACTCACTATGACTGGCAGGTGACCATATTTTGATACAGTGGCCTTCTACCCCAAAAGAGTTAGCTTTTCTCTACACCAGCAATGACCCTAAGGACACACAGTTCCCACTCTCAGCTGGGAATCCCTCCTGGGGACGAGGTAAGCAGGCACTGATCAGCTGGGCCAGCCTGGCCCTAGTCCCTACAGCGGTGTCCACACTGAGCATCACAGCACTTACAGAAGGCGGCCATTGGCTCATCTGCAGAGGGAGCCTGAAGCTGCATGAAGTACATTTGAGGATGTTCTCTCTGCACACTCAGACGTGGCTCTGCAGTAGTCAGCATTCGCCCAGGCTGCTGCTTCCCCAAGCATATCATCCACTTCCTTCAGCTTTGAATACTTCTGGTTTGTCACTTTGCAAGTGACGTTGCTCACTTAGGGGAAGGTGTTGCAGGCAAGGCGGTGGCAATGCTGACCCTCCTCTATGATCACCCCTTTCCCAAGCTGAGTCGGTCAGAACGGCAGCCTCGGACCTGCCCGCAGGCTCCCACAGAGTACTTTTCAAATGTTCACTTCCAGCCTTGTATCGGACACTGCTATAACATAGGCATGAAGGGCTGCACTAAACTGTGTTTAAAGTAAAATGCTCTAGGTTTGAAATTTACAGATAAGGACTAGGCTAAGTTTAATCTCTATGAACTGTGTGTGATTTTTCTTTTCTTTTTCTGAAAGGTGAGAGCCAGGGACTAGTGGTTATTTTTAAAGACCACTAACAGAATAAAAAGATTTGAAGGGGATTATTTATTTGAATCAGCTATTTCTTCACAAAATCTAAGTGATTTATTCTGCATTTCGTCTACATTAGGGTTTTTTTCTCCCCATGTAGTAACTTAAGTCTGTTAAAAAATAACTGAGTTTTGCCCAATTTGAGTAAAGAAGGGAGATTTAGTGGCCCGCCTTGTGGCCTACTGTTTAAGGGAACCAAACCCCACGTGGGCAACTGCATGTTCAAATCCCAGCCCCAGCAGCTTGAAAAATACATCAGGCGTGCGTGTGTATCCCAGATCTTGACAGGATGGAGAATGGAAGAGAAGGGTTTGCAGTGTGAACATGCCTCATTATTGGGTACTTTCTCTCTCTCTCTGTCTGTCTCTTGGACGCTCTGACTCTGGTAAGCACATGTGCCCTTTTGCAAAAAAGAAGTGGGGGAGATTTAGTAGACCCTATCTGCTAAGTATGGACCTCATTTGAATGTATGTGAATGTACCATTTACATGTATTTTTTTTAAAAACAGCAAAAATTATTTTGCATAGCAAATGTCAATATACATACTGCTTTCTGTGCCACTTTGGCTTGAAAGTTTACCTTTTTTCCAGAAACCTCTGAGCGCTTTTAAGGGTGCTACTTTTCTCATATTCACAGTATGTATATTATTTGAATTAGTACAGATTCTTACCTCAAGTACAGGTGAGGAAATTGGAAACTACCCACAGTAGTCAGCAACAGTAGCCTGGTCTGACCGTAGACCATATGTGTCTTCTGACATGATGCGCTGTGTTCTTTTGTCCTTGGGAAAAATTGACCTGAAGAAAGAATCAGACACATCCGGGTCGGGAGACATTCTAGGAGACAGCTGGCCTGGATTCTTCAAAAAGCGTCTGTGTCATGAAAGAAACTAGTATGCCATTCTAGATTAGAGGAGATGACAATTAAGTATAATGCTTGATCCTTGATTGGGTCCTGGATGTAAACAGAGGAGACTGCAGCTGAAATGATATGTTTTTGGATAGTTGGGAATTTTGTTTTGTGGTATTACATCAGTGTTAAATTTCTAAATTGTGATAATGTCATAGTTATGGAGAAGAGGTGTGTGCTATGTCTTCACTGTATTCTCAGATGCTTCAGGGGATAAAAAGGTGCATGTATGTACAACAAAAGCGACCTCCCAAAAAGGTGTCTGCATGAGTACATCTCACTCACACACACGTTGAGTAAAAGCTGCCAGACACACACACACACACACACACACACATAAATTTACTCTGTATCTTAGTCATATAAAGATAAAAAATATGCAGAACTAAACTGTAGTGATGGAAGGACTCATAGTTTTGGTATAGCTATTAAAATCAAAAGCCAAAGAGTAGTTTTCATGAAAGTCAGGGTAGTGGTACCTTTTAATAGTGAGAAATGGGAGTGTTGGGGCAGGCATGAGGTGTCCAGGTGTAGGCCAGGTTCCATTTCGTGACCTCAGTAGGGATTATACAACAGTGTTGTATATTTATGCCAACCTTTGGTATAAACCAGTGAGCTCTATGTAGATTTTTCTTTTTTGTATTTGTGTTATAATTTACATACAATTTTTTAAAAGTTTACAAAGTTAAAAAAAAAAAAAGGAAAACAAAGGGGCTAGGTCATAGGAACAACATTTTTCTGATTTCTTGTCTCTTATCCCGTTTTAAGACCACGGTGATTTCTCCTCTCTTTTTGTAACCATCCTCAGTAGGACAGTTCACATGCCATACACTGCAGGGTACCCATTTGATGTGTCCAGTGAGATGGATCTCAGCACATTCACAGACCTGCGCCATCATCATGCATCGCGTTTACCCAGCTGTGCTGAATCATTCCCTTTTCTCCAGGTCTCTAGGCTCCTAGTTTTCCCTCAAGATCAGAGGACGAGGTACCTTCATACCCAGAGGTTAAGAACACAGCCTCTGGGGCAGGTAGAACGGTAGAATCCAGTTCTTTTGGAGAGGTTTTTGCTATAGGGCACGTGCACTCACCAGAAAGAGAGAGAGAGAGACAGAGAGATAGAAAGTGAGAAATCACCCCCTGGGGGGATGGCCACGCCACAATCCCTTCTCCTCCATTCTCGTCTCGGGATCCTGGGCATGCACGCACATGTGCCTGGTGTGAGTTTAAGCTGCTGGGTCTGGGACTCGAACTGTGGTTGGCTACATGGGAGGTCAGCGACATAGCCATTATGCTAACTACTGGTCCCTAGAACTGGATTCTAATGCCAGCTCCACTCCTTAGCAGCTGTGTGAATGTGGGCAACTTACTTAACTTCTCTGAGTCTCAGTGCATTGTTGGTGACTCTCTCCCTGAAGGGCTAAGGTGAGGAGGTGTTTAAGCACTTAGTGCTGTGCTGGCATACGGTACAGGCTCAGAAATGGTGGCTGGTGCTGAAGATAGTGTATTTATTCACCTGTGTGCTTATTCTGCATCTTCCCTTGTCTTCCCCTCCTCCAATCCAGGCGTGACCAGGGGGTGTCTGGGGACCAGGTCTCCATCATGGTGGATGGAGTCCAGGTTGCACTACCATCATACGAGGAGGCAGTGTACGGCAGTTCTGGTCACTGTGTGCCACCCGCAGACCCCAGGGTGCAGATCGTGCTGTCGGAAGGGTCTGGGCCCAGCGGGAGGAGCACACCGAGGGATCAGCAGCTGCAGGACCAGGCAGACTGCTCCTCTGCAGGTGGTGAGGATGAGGCTCCGGGCCAGTCTGGACTGTGTGAAGCCTGGGGTGTCAGGGGCTCGGAGACTGTGATGGTGCATCAGGCAACCACCTCCTCCTGGGTGGCCGGCTCAGGGAACAGCAGACTGGCGCACAAAGAAGCCACAGATTCAGAGAACAGTGACATACAAAGCCTTCTATCCCTCACGTCGGAGGAGTACACAGATGGTAAGTGGTCTAAACTGAACAGAATTCCTTGCAGCTCAGGATCCTTGCTGGGAATAAGGAAGGGCTGCTAGCCTCTCCAATGATTAGTATCTGATGAAAGAAAGGTAATATCAATATCTGGGTTATTTAGCTGACAAAATATAAGTTCACCGCCAGGGTATCAGATAGGGCTGTGGGCTCGCTCTAGGGAGACTTTTCACAGTCATAAGGCTGTGCTACAAAAGACAGGCAGCAAGTTAGAGTGGGGTGGGGTCTGTCCTGTTGTCACAGTTGAACTTTCTCGATAGGTCAGGAATGACAAGGAGGCCTGGAGTTGTATTATAGGGAAGAAGGAGCCTGTCTGTCTTCCAGAGGACTGACAGGAGTATTCCAGGCTCTGTGTGTGTTAGTTTTCTTGCACTACCTTAGTCAGGTCTCACACTGATGCTTAGAAGTAGGTGTTCGTTACCATCCCCGTTTCACAGCTGCGGAGACGGAGGTAAGTCACTTGGCCACTGGTACATGGCTGAACTGATATTCGAAGCCAGACGACTCTGTCGTCCAAACCTCCATTTTTAACCGCCTGTTGCCTCTGAGGTGACTCTAGTTCCTTTGTAGCAGGTCAGCCATAGAATAAGGTGACTGCCTCTTGACATTTCTGTCTTCGCTGGAGCCCGGTTTGACCTTGGGCTTTAGTCTGTCTCTTTAAAAAAGATCTTTAAGTGAAATTCCAGTGTCGTTCAGGATGTGGGCTAAAGCTCGATGTTCCCCTTCAGCAGTTAGGATTTCTGCACTCGGAAAGCCTCCCCGGAAGGGCCTCAGAGGACACTTCTTGCTTCCTGGCTATCTTGGGCACAGTACATAACTCAAGTTTAGGCAGTTGGAAAGCAAAGAAGTGATCGGGATGTCTGAAAAGTCATAATTTTTGCATAGGAAAACAGAAAAATACATCATGACTTTACTGACAACATCATGGAAATTTTTGAGCACATCATGTTTGTGGCCTTTGTGGCTATCAGCAGCTTGCCTTCTTTCTTCTTGGTTGGCTAGAACACTAGCAGGGGGCTGTGAAATCATTGACCCAGGTTTCATTGTGGAAGCAGAGACTCTCTGGATAGTCAGCCCCGTGTATCCTGAGATAAGCAGATCCCAGCCCTTGTCCTTGCTAAGGGGCCAAGATGGGGCGCTGCTCTGCTCTTCCTCACTGCTTTGCGTTGTTTGTGTTGAACGGGCATTTCTGAGAGCCCTGCTTGAGCCTGGTGCAGTCTTAGGTGTCAGGGGTGATGCAAAGAAATAAGAAGCATGTCCTCTTCTCGCATGGAGTACCAGTCAGTTGGGAAAATGATGGGGTGAGGCCTGTTCTTGAGAAATAACAGAACCAAGAATTGTAGGGGCCGTGTCAAAATGAAGGGTTCAGAAAATCAGGCTCCTAGGTTAGCGAGTTAGTTTGTTGCAGGCCCATCTGAGCCGTCTGGGACTGATGATATCATAGGCTGTCAGGAGGATTAGGATACTTTGTGGGGACTGAAACCCAGAGAGGGGAAATGATTTATCCAGGGTCACAGAGCAGAAGTATATGAGCAGGGAACTTTATTTCTGGTTGCCCTGGAATTGGGAGTGTTGCCCAGAGACCCACCAGGTAACCACTGTGCTCTCTCCTGTCCCTGCAGATATTCCACTGTTGAAAGAAGCATGAGGGCTACTGCTGGCCTCTCCTCTCTGCAAGGGTCCTGCACCCTTCCTCCTCTTCCCTGCGGGTTTGAGCACCCTGGACTCTCCAGCCACCCTACCCAGATACCTGAGCTGCACCTGTGTATCTGTGTGTCTCTGAGGGCTTACAGGCCCACGTCGCTGGAAACTCAAGGAAGATTCTCGCCATCTGCCTGCTGGACAGCTGGAGGAGCTGGCTCTTTGCCTGGCCCAGCCTTCCCATCTGCTGGAGACATATTGTAATGTGCTGGATCGAACCCTCCCTTCCCCGAGCCTCCAGGACCTTTCCAGCCAGCTCGGTGGTGGCAGCCCTCACTTGCCCCCGTGGGCCTGACACCGCTGTGTTTACTCGTGCCTTCCCCCGACCCCGTCCATTTCCCTGTCACGCAGGCTTGCTGTCCACAGCCTTTGTGACTGCACTCCTTGCCCTCTACCACGTGGGGGCCAAGCCTGCATGTTCTGAGGGTCGACACCGCTGCCCTCCTCGAGAGCGGATCCAAGAGGGAGTGGCTCTAACTGGGGTGAGAACCTGGGTCCCTGGGTTCACCCTGCATTGATACCAGTGGCATATCCTTGGCCGAGGGTGGAGGGTTTGGAAAATCATGCCAAAGCCATCCCAGCACTCGACTGTGCAGCTCAGAGGAGCAGGCTCTTGGCCCTGCCGAGTGGAGAGTTTCTGAGGAGCATCCCGAAGATCCCTAGAGAGGGAAAGAAGGTGGCTGAGAAATGTCTTCCACATATGCAAGTCCTTACACCCTGCATCCAGCATTGGCCTTCCTGGCTTGTTTTCCTCTGCTCCCAGAGTGTAAAGGGTGGTAGCTTGCTGCCCCCTGGGTCACTCCGAGTGCCTCTGGCTCCCTTGCTCAGGAGCCTGAGATGAATCACACCTGGAGCATGACATCGCCGAGACACCCTAGAATGCCCTCTGCTCACGAGAGTCCCAGCAAGTGTCCCTTTCTGGGTTTGTGGTGATAGAGGGGAGGCCGAGATGCACAGGTGGAGTCCCTGGGTGGCTGCAGGCAGCTCCAGCCCAGCCCACAGCCTCAGCACCACAGTCACGTGCCTTAGTAACTGTGCCAGGAAGTGGCCTGCTGCCTGCCCACTGCTGCTTTTCCTTCCTCTGCCCTTCCCTGCCACCCCTCCGCATGTCACAGCTGATGGCAACTCATCTTCCTGGCACCTGGGGGAAGGGGCTGAGAACCCTCTGCACACCCCATCCTTACCAGCTCAAGGTGGGTGCATGGGTGCGGAGCCAGATCCAGAGGCCCTTCGAGGCTGAAGCCTAGGGTGCAGAGCGCCTGGAAGAAGAGTCCAGCGATGAGGGACACCAGGCACTTCTGCTGGGGCCCTGTCCTCAGCCATGTGCTGGACACTCCCAGGCTGGGCAGGAGAGCCTGCCCGGCTGCTGTCATTCTTCAAAAGATGGATGTGGCATTAAGGAATGTTTGCTTTTGCTTTTTTCCCTGACACACGGGGCCTAGGATCTCTGAAGCTGACCCTGTGCTGCGCCTCTGCCCCTCCCCCAGCCTCTGTGTTTGGGGTGGTAAAAATAATTAAGCCCAGTATGTTTTCAGTACCTGACCTAACAGGGTTTGCTCCAGGCGTGGGTGGCCTCAAAGATTAGAGGAGTTGCCTTCTCTTGCCCACTGCCTCCTGCCTCCACTGTCACACAACGCACTTTACTCCCGGTCGTTCCTGGCCTCTTGCTGCCACATGCAGTCCCCCTTCCTTCCTCTCAGGGTATGGGCAGTGCCTGCTGTGCCTGCCACCCCCCCCCCAGCCCCCAGGAGCCCTATCTGCTGTGCCCAAAGCCCAGGCAAGTGGGGTTGGATAGGGAATAGGTTGGAGAAGGTGCTAGAACTAGAAGGCAGCGCCTGAGGGAGATGGGACTGGCGTGGGCACACCTGGAGGGGCTCCCTAAGGACCCCGGCCACCTTGCTACACACGCTTTCCTTCACCCACAGTGGTGCCGTTGTCTTCCTCCAATAAGAAAGCAGGGACCAATGGGGGGGGGGGGAAGATCTGAGATGTCACGCTGCACCTTCAGCCTTTATTTTTCACTATCCCTGAACCTGAATTCTAGCCTAGAGTATTTTTCTAAATGGGAGATCTTGCTCTTTTCTATTGTTACTCTGGGTTTTGTTCCCGTAAGAGATTGCACTTTTCTTTTGGGTTTATTCAGCCACACAGGTCACCTGCTTGACCCTCCACCTGCTTGACCCTCGGTTAGTGAAAAGCCTTCCTTCGGAAGCTTCTCCATCTCGCCCTCCATTAGCACTGCCCAGGTGCACCTACCTGGTAAGAAAGTAGTCTCCCTCCCGCCCCTCCCTCTTGTTCCCTGCTTTGATGAGGCCCACATCCTGGAACCTCCTGGGCCTTGGGAGCAGGGGCTGAGTCTTGGAATGCTGCTGACATCTTCCCACAGTTGTTTCTCCCTCCTCCAAAGCAGTTTCATCACCATCAGCCAAGTAAGTGTTGCTGTTCTGGGGCTTCTGGGCTTTGTCCCCTGCCGAGAGATTAGGGACTACAGAGCCATAGTGAGGTGGAGCCTGACCCGGGAGATGAGAGCTGGTGTCTGGTGGCAGCTGTTAGAAAAGAGGCTGCCTAAGGAGCCTTAACAGGCGGGGGAAACTGCCGCAGCCCTGCTTCCCTGGGCTCTGCTCTAGGGGAGACCAGCAGAAGATGTGTCCAGGAGACGGACAGCACCAAAGGACGTGTGGTTTTTTGTTTTTTTGCACAGTTGATCTGACTCGCAGTTTTATATCCTGGTGACTTGCATCACATTCTAGCGACTTTCAAGGGCCAGAGAGAGTATGGTGAACTCACTTAAACCTTGCGTCCCTTCCATGCCTTAGTTTAGCAGGGCTTTCTCTTTGCTCTCTGTATTTGATGTGCTGTGTCCCATTTTGCTGGCAGTTAACTGTGAAATGGGCTGAGTCCTGGCCACTCTGCATTTGTTTGGTTGATAAGGGATTTCAGTGTACATTCTAGAAGCACTCCATTTGCAAATAGTACGTCTTCCCGTGCATCTTGCCCTCCTCCCCCCACCCCCAGCTTTAAAGTTCTGGGAGAAGCTGGACAGCAAGACAGACAAAGGTATCCTCCTGCTTCATTAGGGGGCCGGGCAGAGAGCACCGGGCCTTCTCTGCCCACCCCTGCTCTGCTCTCGGAACACTCGCTTCCTGTATCAGTGTCACCTCCACTTCTGCAGTGTCCTTGCATCGAGAATGGAATATGCCGCAATCATTTCTACATCCTTGCGCCTTTCTTTTTTTCTTTTTTAAACTGAAAGAAAAAAGGGAAGATAAATGACATTGAGGCTTCACAGCTTAGTTCCAGATGTGCATGCCTAGGGCAGCAAGGCTGAGAGCTTTGCTCCTGGGGCCTTGCTGGGCCTCCTGGTTCTCAGCATATGGTCAGTCATTCCTGGTGCCCGAAGAAGGGGCTTGGAGACTATTTTGCTTGGTGCAGTTTGGGCTGAGTGGTACAGAGCTGGATCCCCAGAAAGGGACAGGTGGCAGGCCCAGCTTGGCTGGGAAGTGACTCCTAAATTCCACTTGAAAACCTAGTAGAATTTTGAATGAAAACCCCAAGGTTGAGCCCTCTGCCAACTGGAGGAGATGCAGAGCAAGCACTCGGACCTCCAAGCAGGGAGGAGAGATTGATGGGGGTGGGGCAGCCCCCACACCCTGCCCCGGCTTCTTAAGGTTATCGCACCACTATGGAATCATTTGCAGAATGGTACTTATGTAATGGTTTAAACAACACATGCATAATTGACTCTGTGCAGGATGTCATTCAATCAGTTTGGTTTTGCTTTTATTTTATTTTATATATATATATTTTTTGGTATCCTGTACATTGCAGTGGGTGTGAAGATAGTATTTTAATATTTGTACAAAGTTTAATTTAATTTTAATTGTTCTATGTATATAACTGCATTTCTAAGTAATAATAATAAAAAAGTTCTTATGAAGGCAGTTGTGGGAGGTATGATTCTTCCAGAATGTTCTTTCAGAAATTCTGCCTTGAAAAAAGCATACACATGTGGGTAGAAACCTGTGGGGGCGGAAGCACTACCTGTGGGTGCCTGGCAAGAGGTGGTTGATGTGGGCCAGGGAGGTGGTCTGTGGTACAAGGAAGAGGCCACAGACGTGAGTGGGCATGCGTTGCCTCTTGTTCAGGTGCTCTCAGTGCGCCACACGCTGGGCCCAGGCTGGGAACCGGCAGTGAACAGGATGCTGTGGTTTGGGTCTGCGTTTAATGCAGGTGGACTGGGCAGGAAGACCATCACAGACATGGGCAGTGGTTGTGAGTGGGGATGTGAAAGGTGCCATGGGGTGGCCGGGAAATGCCTTTCGGATGAAACGGCATTTAAGCTAAGATGGGAAGGGGCAGTACGACGAGGCTAGGGACAGGACCCCACCTGTGTGTAGGCGTGAGGGCAGCAGAAGGCACATCAAATTACAAACCAAGAGGGCTGGCTCTGGCACAGTGAACTGGTCTGTGTGGAGAACTGAGGGTTGGGCCCCCAGTCGACCTGTACATGCTGGGCACCTGCACCCATGATCCTCTCCTGGCCGCTGGGATGATTTGGGGTGGGGTTCGCCAGGTGACACTCTGCTGAGGGTGCTTGTCTTCCTCTGGCCTCTTTGACTATCGTGGAAGAAATGGAGGGAGGCTGGACCTGGATGGCAGAGGCCCTCATCAGCCAAGCTGGGTTGCATACTGCAACCTGAGGGCAACGGGAAAGCCTTAATGGTAATAAGCAGGTTCGCTTTCGAAGCACATATACTAAAATTGGAACGATACAGAGGAGATTAGCATGGCCTCTGCACAAAGATGACATGCAAATTTGAGAGTCGTCCCACATTTTTAATAAAAACTGTAGTAAGCAATGGGGACTTTTTATTCCTTTCCTTTCCTTTTTTTTTTGGGGGGGGGAGCTCCCCACCTGCTTATGAAGAATGGTGTTAGGGGTTAAAACATACTATACCGGGAGACCTTGTCAGAAGTCATTGAGTTGTTGGTCTTATCGATGTAGAGACCGTAGCGGCTTCCACTAGAGTGATGGGAACAGGGGTGAGGAGAAATAGGTGAATCTGAGATTTTATGAAGAGGTAGAATCAATAGGGTCTGGTGACTGACTGGCTGTAGGGAAGGAAAGGACAGGAAATCACTCAGCATCTAGCCTGAGCAGCTGGGTCAATAGCCACACTGCTCTCTGGAACGGGGAAGCGGGCAGAAGGAAAGAGGTTAGCTCAGTTGGGACACGCCAAGTTGGAGGTGCCTAAGTGACAGCCAGGTGGAGTTGTCCAGTCGGTGGTTGAGTCTTAGGTCTAGAGACCAGAAGGGAGACCAGGCAGATGCAAATGGGTTTGTAGCAGCAGACGGCACATTTGAGAGCACCAAGAAGAGCTATAGGTGTCTGGAGGCCACCGGAGGGAAGGACTCCATAGCAGTGACCAACTTCTTAGGAGGGGAATGGAATGCCTGGGTTTAGAGATATCCAGCAAAGTGGTGGGAATATTCCAGATGAGAGATGCTTGCGGTTGAGGAAGTGGAGCCATGAAATAAAGGGTTATATGTGAGGGCGTTCAGTTGTTTAATGGGGGGGGGCTTAGTACTTCTAAATGCCAGTGCCGAGTGGGGAGGTTGAGGTCGGGGGCAGGGGAAGGGTGGTGGTTGGGGGTGGGATTCTGTTCCCTCACAGCTACTGTGCAGGGTTACAGGGAGGGACTCTGGAACTGGGCTGCTTAGTTTTGAATCCATTTGACTTACAAGCTGTGGGGTCTTGAGCACATTATTTGACTCGTAGGCCTCAGTTTTTCTCATTCGTAAAGTGGAGATGATAGTTCCTTATAAAGTGCCACGTGCCAGGGTCTGTTCTCATGGATTCAGTTTAGTCCTCAGTACAACCAGGCACTATGCTTAGGGTGGAGATAGAAATGAAAAGCAGAGCACATGCAGGTCAGGGCCAGCAAGTGGCATGATGGTTAAGGGCACTGGACTCCCACATGGGAGACCGTGGTTCTAGTCCCAGACCTTGCAACTTGCTTTCTCATTTTCCCTCTCTCTCTCTCTCTCTGTCCCAGAATGAAAAGCAGAGCACATGCAGGTTAAGGGCCACTGTCAGGCAGCAGAGCCCAGCACCAGGCAAGCAGTTACCTCAGGCATCAGGGTAGAAGTGGAGGTATGCACATGGGACTTTCGGCTAAAACAAAATCAGGCCACTCTAACTTGTCCTGGAGGTGCTGGTCGAGCCATGTATCTGTAATGCACAGTGTTGAATGGGAAAACATTTTGGGGGCACTTGTATCAACCCCCCAACCACTCAGCCCTCCCCTCAGTAGCACCTGCCCTCAAGGAGCCTCCAGTCATTGCCATTGGTTGGGGGACGGGGAAGGAGCAGTGTACCCCTTACTCAGCACTTCACCAACTTGTGAAGTAATGGTATCAGGACCAGCAGCTGGCGTGATGGTTAAGGCACTGGATTCCCACGTGGCCAACTGACATTTTCATTTGAGAGCACCAAGAAGAGCTATAGGTGTCTGGAGGCCACCGGAGGGAAGGACTCCATAGCAGTGACCAACTTCTTAGGAGGGG
The DNA here is from genome assembly GCF_000334495.1 of Tupaia belangeri chinensis. Taxonomy (NCBI): domain Eukaryota; kingdom Metazoa; phylum Chordata; class Mammalia; order Scandentia; family Tupaiidae; genus Tupaia; species Tupaia belangeri. The sequence goes on along the minus strand of NW_006209531.1, from coordinate 245,144 downwards.
AATGGAATGCCTGGGTTTAGAGATATCCAGCAAAGTGGTGGGAATATTCCAGATGAGAGATGCTTGCGGTTGAGGAAGTGGAGCCATGAAATAAAGGGTTATATGTGAGGGCGTTCAGTTGTTTAATGGGGGGGGGCTTAGTACTTCTAAATGCCAGTGCCGAGTGGGGAGGTTGAGGTCGGGGGCAGGGGAAGGGTGGTGGTTGGGGGTGGGATTCTGTTCCCTCACAGCTACTGTGCAGGGTTACAGGGAGGGACTCTGGAACTGGGCTGCTTAGTTTTGAATCCATTTGACTTACAAGCTGTGGGGTCTTGAGCACATTATTTGACTCGTAGGCCTCAGTTTTTCTCATTCGTAAAGTGGAGATGATAGTTCCTTATAAAGTGCCACGTGCCAGGGTCTGTTCTCATGGATTCAGTTTAGTCCTCAGTACAACCAGGCACTATGCTTAGGGTGGAGATAGAAATGAAAAGCAGAGCACATGCAGGTCAGGGCCAGCAAGTGGCATGATGGTTAAGGGCACTGGACTCCCACATGGGAGACCGTGGTTCTAGTCCCAGACCTTGCAACTTGCTTTCTCATTTTCCCTCTCTCTCTCTCTCTCTGTCCCAGAATGAAAAGCAGAGCACATGCAGGTTAAGGGCCACTGTCAGGCAGCAGAGCCCAGCACCAGGCAAGCAGTTACCTCAGGCATCAGGGTAGAAGTGGAGGTATGCACATGGGTCTTTCGGCTAAAACAAAATCAGGCCACTCTAACTTGTCCTGGAGGTGCTGGTCGAGCCATGTATCTGTAATGCACAGTGTTGAATGGGAAAACATTTTGGGGGCACTTGTATCAACCCCCCAACCACTCAGCCCTCCCCTCAGTAGCACCTGCCCTCAAGGAGCCTCCAGTCATTGCCATTGGTTGGGGGACGGGGAAGGAGCAGTGTACCCCTTACTCAGCACTTCACCAACTTGTGAAGTAATGGTATCAGGACCAGCAGCTGGCGTGATGGTTAAGGCACTGGATTCCCATGTGGCCAACTGACATTTTGAGTCCCAGACCTGGTGGCTTGAAATACACGCTAGGTACGTGTGCCCAAAATCTCAAGAAGAGAATGGACAAGAAGGGATTGTGGCATGGCCATCCCCCTTTGGGCGTAATTTCTCACTTTCTCACATTGTCTCTCTCTGGGGAGTGCACATGCCTTATGTCAAAAACCTAAAGAAAAGTAATGGTAGCAGTAGCTGATACTTAACTACACACCAGGCGGGATGTGCACTCATGCAGCTAGCTGAGGGATGTAGCTGCCACTATTGCCCATGGCTGCATGCCACGTGTGAGTAACCAGGCAAAGGAGGCAAAACCATGTCCACGCCAGGATTGCGACAGAGAAGGACAAGCATCTGGCAGGTGCGGCCAGGATTCAACTCAAACAGGTGGTTCTGCAGGGCGGCCCCCTCCCCTGTCATTCCTACCCCATCAGACGCTGCCTGCCTGCCATAAACCCACCTGCCTGCCTCAATCCCACCTGCCTCAGGCCGTCCTCAAGGCCCTTGTGGGTGTTGGCATCTTTCTTCTGCCTTTGAGTTTCTGTGCTAACCAGTGAGCTTCGGATAGAGGGAAACACTCTCAAATCAAAGCAAGGAAATGGCAGTTTTCACTCGGATCGCAGCTCTCCTGGGGAGGAGACATTTCTGCTATGCAGAGTGTAAAACCTGAGTTCACAAAGCAGCAGGAGTTGTTACTCCATAAGGAAAAAAAAATAGGAAAAAGAAAGGCTGCCTATTTCTGTGACCAGTCTTCTCTCCCTGGAAAACAGGTGCACATGCATGTCCCATCAGATAAGGAATACTGGGCCCTACCATGGTCAGGGACTGGGAGAGCTGGAGAGGGTGACATTTCAGCCTGGAGTCAGCTGAGGATCCGTTGCCTTTCCCTTGGTGACAGGCCAGGAGGAACAAAGGTAACCAAGCCGTCAAACCTGCAGAGCTGCTCTGGAAAGGGCTGTCTGAAGTGGTTGACTCCGATGTGGACAGTGGATGGCAGGGAGAAAAGGGATTTCCTGCCCTGCTGCAGAGCCTTCACTTCCTAGTTTGGGAGATCAAGACCCCCTAGACAACAACAAAAGTAGTAATCTCTCAGGTGGGTCTATCTCAGATGTCTTAAAAAAATATCTTAATATACGCAAAAGTAATACATACTCATTTTTTAAAAATCCAAAAAGACAATCTCTACCTCCTATGAGTGATGTACATATGTTTAGTTTTCTATGCCTCTAATTGTTTCCTTAATGAAATTACATTTTAATACAGGTTGCAACAGTATTATCCAAAATGCTTGAGGCCTGAAGTGTTTTGTGCTTCAGATCTTTAAAAAAATTTATTTCTGGCCCAGCCTCTGTGGTACAGTCAATGCATACCCATCTATAAAGCTGGAAACCAGATGCTGACCACAGTTGGGAGTCCCTGGCCCAGTTGATTTGAAAACATACCTGGCATCTGGGCAGGTGCCCAGGTGGGCTGGAGGACTGGAGGAAGCATCACAGTGTAACTGGACTTTGAGGGTACCTCTCTTTCTTTCTCGTGAGCGTATATACACTATCATGAATGGACTAAAAAAAAGAGGTTACTTAGGGGCTGGCAGGTGGTATGGTGGTTAAGGGCGTTGGACTCCCACGTGGCCTACCACAGTTCAAGTCCCAGACTAGTGACTTGCTTTCTCACTTTCTCTCTCTCTTTTCTCTCTCTCACTCTGTCCCTTTCCGGTCAAATTTTAATTAATTAATTAATTGTCGAATAAAATAATTCTTTAAAAAAAATAAAAGATTTCTTCTTTCCTGAGAGAAAGACAAACATCCTGAAGAGGGTCTCATGCTACGATCCTCCCCCAGCCTTCTTAGCCAACCAGATCATAGGTGGGTTTATGAGTGTGCACCTGGGACGTTCAAATGGACCTAGGAACCAAATCCAGATCTTCCGTATGGCCTCCAGCATGTAGATCAGTGTGCTGCAGCTGAGTCACTGCAGCTGAGCCCTTCTACATTTTTATTAATGTAGCCTTTTATGTCTGGCTTTTTATCCTTTTTTTTTTGGAGAGTTTTTTGCTATAGGGCACATGCGCTCAACAGAAAGAGCAAGACAGAGAGACAGTGAGAAATCACCCCCCAGGGGGGATGGCCATGCTGTAATCCCTTCTCCAGTCTCCTCTCGGGATCTTGGGCACGTGGGCATGCACACACATGAGCCTGATAGGAGTTTAAACCACCAGGTCCGGGACTCAAACTGCGGTCGACTACATGGGAGTCCAGCGACATAGCCATTACGCTGACTCCTGGTCCCATGTCTGGCTTTTTAAATTTGTTTTTAATTTTATTTTGCTTGATGGTATGTGTAGTTGCTAGAGAGAAGAAAGAGAAGACAGAAGGAGAAAGGACCCCCCCCTCCCCAATGGGGCATGGTCATACCACAATCCCTTCTCTTCCATTTCTCCATCCTGTTGGGATTCTGGGCACATACACACACACACACCTGGCATGTTTTCCAAGCTGTCAGGGTCAGGATTTGAACCATGATCATCCATGTGGGATCCAGCTCCCTTAACCACTAGGCTATGGGGCCAGCCCTTTACATGAACTTTTTGAAGTCCTTGTTTATATATGTAATAAAACCTGTGAGCTGGTAACACAACTGTCACAACTGGGACTTGAGACAATTACTCATTACTAAGTCTCTCAATAGGTTTTCATTCCCATTTGGTGAAAGAAAAGCATGTTTCGGACTCCTGGATGTGAAGCAAGCATTTGCTACTGTCTTGAACATTCTTGGGAAAATTAGCTGAGGCTGATGTGAGCTTAAAAATAAAGAGACTTGGTCAACAAAGCGTAAGTGGATGTGTGTGGGTGGAGCGGGGCTGCTTGGCAAGGAAGAGAGCCACAACAAGGGGAAATTGGAACTGGGCAGAACGCCACTGAGGCTCAGTGTTGGTAGGACGGCGTTTGGACGAGCCACAGAAACAGCCCTTCGGATTATGTTCCTGGAAAGGGCAGGAGGGAGGAAATAAGGAAGTGTGGTGGAGGGTTCCCAAACACTAGGGGTTTCGGGAAGAAGGCAGTGAGGGCTGAGGGAAAGTAGGAAAAATGTTCTACTGATCGGGAAGAAGCTACAGCAACTGGAAGCGTGGCAGTCGCCCGCCATGGGCAGGAGAGAGGAGCCGGCAGCTCGGGAGAAGTGCTGGGATGCTTTCATAGGCTGGGAGCAAAGGGAGCTGTCAGCTCCCAGCGGGCGTCTAAGCGTCTACCCGTCTACCCGGGCTTTCTTCTCCGGCCTGGCAAGTGCACTGTGGGTGGGCGTCAGGATGGACCCCAACTCCGCACAGGAGGAAACAGGCTCGAAGTAGCCAGGCAGAGGTCTTCCGTAAGGTCACATGGCTCTGAGAGCAGGGGAGCTGGATCCCAGCATGACGGCCTCACAGCTCCCCGTCACTGCCCACCACAGCCAGGCATTGTATGTTTCAAGAGCAGAAAACCCCGCTGGCTTAAGCCACAATGCCCAGCTGACCTAACAGCCAGCACTCGTTCTACCAAGACCCAGCGTGAATGACTTCATTTTCTTTCTCAGACACTCTCCACGAGTCTCTCACTTCATTGTTTAGAGCAGGAAAGGAAATAAGCCACAAGCCCTCAGTGGTCATTTGTTCCAAGTGTCCAGTTTCATAGATGAGGACACTGGCGATTCACTGACTTGCTGAAGGCCGCAGGCCGGTTGATAGCAGAGCTGGGCTGAGATTCTCGGCACCTCGTCAAGGTCCAGGGTGTGTCTGTCCTGCCATCCTCATCAAGTCCGCTCTGGGCCGCTCGGCTTTTGAGTCAGGCTCTATCGTCGGCTTTTGAGTCAGGCTCCATCGTGTTTGCCAGCCCATCTTTGTGAATGGCATGTGCCACTGCTCACTGCTCCAAGGTGTGCCAGGTCACTGGTGCTCCACTTTGGCTCCCCTGGCCCTGTGGGGGAGGCTGGAAGGAACAGTGACATCTGAGGACATACTACGCAGTCTAGGCCTCTGGAACATTCTAAGAGGCTCTAAGAAATTAACCCTCCAGCACTGGGGACCTGTCTGTCCCTTTCCTTCCTGGTTCCTTCAGACTGAGCCTGAGCAGGGGATGGGAAGAGCTGCGGTCTGGATTGCAGATGCCTTCCAGAGCCCCAGACCTGGAAAACATGTTCTTCCTAATTCCTGTCCCTCTTCTTCCAGGCTAGATTCCTGGCCCTGAGGTTGCGCCTAGTGAGAGAAGGGACTGATAGTGGAGGGGCTGCCCAGGCTGTGCCCCTTTATCACCGATTTCCAAACCACTGAGTGACTGGCGTCCTCTTCCCCAGGCCTTGGAAGTGGTGGATCCTTCTGCTCCATGATGGCAGAAAAAGAACTCCTAGTGACCCCACTCCATGCCAGGAGCTGTCTGGCCTGCCTTCCCAGCTGGTCTGCCCAGGGCAAGGAAATGGCACTGCCCCAGCCCTGACCACTTGGTTATCCAAGAAGTCATACCTCTCACAGAGAGGGCCTTAGGGTCTGTCTTCAGGATGAGAGACGACAAGAGCGAATGCAGACGTGCCCAGGAAGGATGCCCGTCTGGGGAGGAGTGCGGTGCGAGGATGACAGCTGGCCTAAGGCACCTGCCACACAACTCCCCTTCCCTTGACCTTTTCTGATGTTTGCCGAGCACTGCTGAGGGTCTCAGGGCTGAGTAAGGTGCTTTCAAGGTGTTTTATTCAGTCAACTCAGTCATTCTTGCAAGGCAGACATCATTACCCCCATTTTATCTATTTTGTGTTTTAAAAAGATTTTTGCTAGGAGGCAAGTGCTCTCACTGAAGAGAGACAGAGAGAGGGAAAGTGAGAAATCACCCTCTGGGGGATCGCCATGCAGTAATCCCTTCTCCGTTCTCTCTTTAGGATTTTGGGTAGGCACATAAATGTGCTCAGTGTGATTCTCAAGCCTCCAGGTAAGGGACTCAAAATAGAGAGCTGGCCATTGGGATCCAGTGCCTTAACCATGCCAGCTGCTGGCCCGACATTACCCATTTCAGAGGTCAGGAAGGTGAGGGTCAGCAATTCAAGTGCAGTCCAAGACCACACAGGTGATGGACTTGAACCCAAGGGTGTCGCCCCGGGCTCCCGGGCCCACTGTGCTGTCTCACCCGCTTCTCCACCCGCTTTCTACCCTGGCTTTCTGGCCCCCACTCCCTGGATACATGCTCCCTAGCACCTGAGCCCACCCTCCCTCTCAGGGATGCCTGAAGCCGGGACACCAACCCACTTAGAAAACACAGGTGCAGCCCCAGGCACTGGGTGGCTGACTCCATAGTCAGTATTGTTCGGGGTGCCTGGGGAGGTCAGGCAAAGCAGGCAGACACAGGGTAGGTGCTGCCGGTCCCTGGCTCCCTGTGAGAATTAGCAGTCGACTGGAGGATGGGGCGGAGGGGACTGGCTGGGCTTTTCACTTCATTTACTAGAGGGGGAGTTTCACCCACTGTGAACCTGGGGCGTGTTGGGCTGGGTCCCTCCTCCTAGCTGACTGGTGGGAAAGCAGCCTGACAGGGGTTGGGGGCCCTCCCAGCCCACCCACACCGGGTAGACAGCCACCTGGCATTTTGTATTTCCCAGGATGCCCCAGGGCTCCCAGAAAAGGGACTTTCACAACCCAGGAATGACCTGAGCTGCATGTCTGGGGGAGCAGATGGTCCCATGAACCTCAGCTTGGAGGGCCAGCAGAGAGCTGGGCAAGTATGGGCCTCCTCACAGTGAGGCTTCCTCACGGGGGTGCTGCCTTGGGGAGGGAGTACTTGACCGCCAGCAAAGGCAGCCTGGAGGGGTTTGGGTGCATAAAAGAGGACTATGTTCCGGCACAGGCCAAGCGCACCAAGCACGGGGGCGCTGTGGCTTCTGGAGCTGGCCTCTCGAGGTCTGGAGGAGCGGGGCTCCGAGGGTTTTTGGGGTTTTTTTGGAGAGATTTTCGCTATAGGGCGTGTGCACTCGCCAGACAGAGAGAGACACAGAGACAGAAAGCGAGAAATCACCCCCCAGGGGGGATGGTCACGCTGCAATCCCTTCTCCTCCATTCTCCTCTCGGGATCCTGGGCACGCACGCACACGCGCCCGGCGTGAGTTCTAAGCCACCGGGTCCAGGACACAAACCGTGGTCGACTACGTGGGAGTCCAGCAACATAGCCATTACGCTAACTGCTGGTTCCCATGGCTCCGAGGGTTTTCAGGATGCTGATGCCACAGCCTCTCTGGGGAGCAACCTTCCCCACTCCTTCACTCATTTGTTCTTCGACTCAGTTGTCAAAACTTCAACTTCAAATGATTTTTTTGAAGACTTTACATAAAGCCTAGACCTAGGTTCTTGAAGCACAGTGGTAAGACTCAGTCTTTGCCTGCAAATAGAAGGGAAGGAGATTAAACCGCCACCTAGCCCTCCAGGCAGATTAAAACAAACAAAAAATCCCAAAACCCAAAACCGGTCTCCTGGCACACCAGCCAAGTATCTGGGGAGTAAAGAGGAAGGAGGAAGGAATCTCTTTGGAGAAAAAGCAAAATTTCTCAAGGGAAGGTGTCGCATTCCTGGGACCACTTGCTTTGGGTTTATTCTGTTTCCGTACTATTGGTAGCCAGTGAACGAGGCTGTGGAGTGGGCAGTAGGAAGAGGACCTTTCAGGCTGCAGACCCCAAAGGAGCTGAAGTACCGACATCTACAATTATGGGGTACATGAAATAGCCCTGACTGCAGACGAGAGAACTCAAATAAGGTCAGATATGGGCAATTTAATATGCCTCTCTTCTTTGGGTTAGACTACACTTTAAAAAAAAAAAAAGTATTAATTTGGGACCAGCAGTTGGCATAATGGCTATGTCGCTGGACTCCCATGTAGTCGACCACTGTTTGAGTCCTGGACCTGGTGGCTTAAACTCATGCCGAACACATGTGCGTGTGTGCCCAAGATCCCGAGAGGAGAATGGAGGAGAAGGGATTGCGGCATGGCCATCCCCCCTGGGGGGCGATTTCTCGCTTTCTGTCTCTCTCTGTCTTTCTGGTGAGCATACATTCCCTATAGCAAAAATAAAACCTTTAAAAAAAAGTATTAATTCATTTCTTCCATGAACAGGACAGAGACAGAGACACCCCCAACAGGGCCCTGACGCCATGACCCACCCCAGCCTCAACCAGCCTCCACTGGTCACAGCAGTGACACACACGACTTGCAAACAAGTTTCTGCCAGCAGCAGGCAGGCAGCCATTCCAGCGTGACAAGGCGTTTTGACACTTTTTTTATTGTTTCTTTTCCTTAGGGCAGAAAATGAGGGTCAGTAGTTACACTCAACCTACAACAGTCTTTCCTTGTCAAGTTTTTCTATTTTTCATTAGAAACATTTCAAAGCAATCATGTTATCCTATAATAAGAGTAATACATAGTAACACATAAGAAATACCATTTTTCACATACCTGATTGGGAAAAGAAAAGGCTTAAAAGTATGTAGCAGGAGTGTGAATTGAAACACTCACTATGAAGGACAGTTGGACAATGACCATCAGAATTGCAGTGCAGCTTGTCAGACTCTCCCCTGCTCTTAACTGAACAGCTCAGTTCTGAAGACTAGGTGGGGACAGAGAGGAGAGTTACAAATTCAGAATGGGGCCTGGGTGGTATTGAGGCAGGGACGAAAGAGAATGAACCCTGCAATGCCAAGTTGGAATGAGTGTGAACTCACAGTTTTCAATACACATAAATTGATCTAATGGGCCAGCAGGTGGCATGGGGGTTAAGAGCTGGATCCCACCAGCTAACTGTGTGGTCTGAGTCCTGAACCCTGCAGCTTGAAAATCATGCCAGGCACGTGTACCTGAAAGGAGAAGGGATTGTGGCGTGGCCATCCCCCCAGAGGGCGATTTCTCACTTTTCCTCTCTGTGTCTCTGAGCACACATACCCTATAGCAAACTTGAAGAAACTGATCTAGATATAAATATGGAAGTAATGTGGGTATGCGTGGGCCCGCCACATATGCACAGATAACCTCTAGCTTTTCCCAGAGGGCTTGCGAGGAGTGACACCCCATAGCAATGAATACTCTTGGCTTTCCAATCTTGGCTCTTAAATATTACTTCCCACTAAAAGGAACCAGGGCTCCTTGAAGAAATGGCTGATCCTAGAACCAAGACAGGAAGACCTATAGGATGCGCCTGGAAAGCAGGAAGGTTCCCAAAGATCAAAAGGGGCTTCTACAGTCAAACCAGAGACAATTAGCATCAAAATGAATAACGGTGGGCCAGCCCTATAGCCTGGTGATTGAGAGCCAGATTCCACGTGGCCAACCAAGGTTTAAATCCAGGTCTCAGTGGCTTGCAAACATGCCGGGTGCATGTGTATACCTGTGATATGGGCAATTTAATATGCCTTTTTAATATGCCATTCCCCTTTGGGGAGTGATTTCTCCCTCTCCTCTGTTTCTTTCTGGTGAACACATACACCCTTTGACAATTTTTAAAAAATGACAATATTGACTAAAACAGGAGACCATGAGTCTGGATAGACAAAGATGATCAGAGAAGCCTGCATACATCATTTTAACCAAGAGGGTAAATCAGAATCACGTGTCAACCGACAGGACACTGTGCCGGAAGCCAGCGTGGCTTCCGTGAGATTCCTACGGAAATGTACCCCAAATCTAAACAGAAAAAAGAAAATGAGGAAAAACCCAAATTGAATACAACTGGCCTGTGATCTTCAGAATGTCAAGTCCATGAAAACCAAGAGGAGACAGGAGCTGTTCCAGACGGAAGATGAAAGAGCCACACACAGAAACACGGCATGTGATTCTGAACTGGGTCCTTTTGCCGCAAGACAATGATTGGGGCCAACCTTCAATGGGGTATGAGAGTTAGGTGGTAGCAAGGATCAATGCTAGCATGCTGATTTGAAGGTCGCATTGTGGATACATGGGTGAATGTCCTTGCCTACAGGAAACACGCAGTAAGGTATTTGGAAGGAACTGGGCAGTGTACTCTCAAATGGTTCTGGATACTTTCTATAAACCTGTGATTGTTTTGGAAGAAAATTATTTACTTAGATTTAAAAAACATAGGGACCAACAGGTTGCATAGTGGTTAAAGTGCTGGACTCCTACATGGCTGAACATGGTTTGAGTCCTGGACCCGGCAGCTTGAAAATCATGCTGGGTGCCTGTGTGTGCATGCCCAAAATCCCAAGAAGAGAATGGAGGAAGGGATTGCAGTGTGGCCATCCCCCCGGTGGTGGTGGGGTGATTTCTCACTTTCCTTCTCTCTGTCTCTGTCTCTCCAGTGAGCACACATGCCCTGTGGTGCAGTAGGGGTAGGGGTCCTTTTTCACTTTCACTCTCTCTCTCTCTCTCCCCAGGTAGCGCATGCATGCTGTAGGAAATTATATATATATGTTGTGTGTGTATATGTATATGTATATTATATACACACATATATATTATATGTAATATATGTGCATATATATGTAATATATGTGTGTATATATGCATATATGTTATATTGAATGAATAAAATATCTCAGGACCAATCTGTAGAACATATTGTCCTATGAAAAAAGCAGGTGTAGAACTGGGTACCTAGAATACTATCATTTGCAAACAAAAAGAAATTAAATCAATCAATTTAATGTGCTTGCTTTTTGTTTTGTTTTGTTTTTAGTTTTTTTGCCACAGGAAGCATGTGCTAGTCAGAGAAAGACAGACAGAGTCAGTGAGAGGGGAAGTGAGAAATCAGCCCCCAGGGGGGATGGCCACATCACACTCCTTTCTCCTCTATTTTCCTCTCAGGATTTTGGGCACACCCACAGTGATCACCAAACCTCCAGGTCCAGGACTTGAACCGCATTTGACCATGTGGACGTTAACTCCTTAACCACTATCGCACCTACTGGCCTCTGTGCTTGCTTTAACATGTGCAGAAGATCTCTGTAAATTTGCCCAGAAACTGGTAGCATTGGCTACCTGTAGGGAGGAGTTCTGGTCCTCCAGAGGGTGCCCTGCAAGGAAGAATCATCTTCTATACCATTTTGAACTTTGCAATTTTGAAGCAAGTGAATGTTTTACCTCGTCAATAAATTAATGACATTAAAATTATATGTGAAAAAGTAAAGCTGGTGCTACCGATACATGCAGTAATGTTCACAAAGAATTTTGAAATGTATCTGATTTCTCCTCTTGTTACAAATTAGTAAACTGCCTTCCGGGAGGGTCACACCGTTCCCGGCGGGGCCTTGCTTAAGAATAAGAACAGTTCGCTATTCCCATCTGTCTTTCCCCAAGACAATAAAAACTAGTTGTTGGGATCTTTAGTGTTATGGAATGAATTATGTATGCGACCACATTTGGAGATAGTCTTTTTTTTTTTTTTTTAAGTTTTACTCTAGGGCAGGTGCTTGCCAGAGAGACACAGAGAGCGAGAGGTAGAGAGAGAAAGTGAGAAGGCGCTTCCCATGGGGATGGCCACCCTGCAGTCCTTTCTCTTCCATTCTCTTTTCAGGATTTAGGGCACGCACACGAGCCTGGTGTGTTTTTCAAGACACCAGTCTGGGTCTTAAGACGCAGTCAGCGGGAACCAGCAGTTAGCGTAATGGCTATGTCGCTGGACTCCCACGTAGTCGACCGCGGTTCGCGTCCCAGATCCAGTGGCTTAAAACCCATGCCGGGCGCGTGTGCATGCATGCCCAAGATCCCGAGAGGAGAATGGAGGAGAAGGGATTGCGGTGTGGCCAACCCCCCTGGGGGGTGATTTCTCGCTTTCTGTCTCTGTCTCTCTCTGTTTGTCGGGCGAGTGCACGTGCCCTATAGTGAAAAACCTCTTAAAAAAAAAAAGACACAGTCAGCCATCCAGCCGCCCTAACCTCCATGCCATCTGCTGCCCCCAAGATAGAGACTGTAAAAGGTAAATAATTAAAATGATGAGGCTGGGCCGGCAGGTGGCATGGTGGTTAAGGGTACTGGACTCCCACATAGCTGACTGTGGTTCAAGTCCCAGACCTGGAGGCTTGCTTTTTCACTTTCTTTCTCGAAATAATAAATAAATAAATAAATAAAGTTAAATAAAATAGTTGTTTTTTAAAAATGATGGGGCCAGCAGATGGTGTAGTGGTTACGTTGCTGGACTTCCACTTCTTTGACTGCAGGGTTTGAGTCCTGGATCTGGACTCTCATATGGTCGACTCCAGGGTTTGAATCCTGGACCTGTTTTTCAAGTCCTGGCTTGAAAAACACTAGGGGCATGTGTGTGTGTGCTCAAGATCCTGGGAGGAGAATAGAGAAGAAAGGATTGTGGAGTGGCTATCCGGGGATGATTTCTCACTTTCCCTCTCACTGTCTCTCTCTCTCTCCAGCAAGTGCATGTGCCCTAAGGCAAAAACCTCTCAAAAAGAAAAAACAAAAAAAAACAGAGGTAAGTAATTAAAATGAGGTAAGACCTAATGCAATATAGGTGGTGTCTCTCCAAGTAGAGGAAATTGGGACACAGAAGACAACGTGAAGACAGGGAGGAAACGGCCCAGCACAGGCCGAACAGAATGGCCTGGAATGGATGCAGGCCTCAGGTGAAACCAACCCTGCTAACACTTGCACTCAGACCTCCAGCCTCCAGGTCTGGGAGAAAACAAAGTTCCATAGTTGTAGCTACTAGTCTGTGAAGGTGTAAGACTCCGGTCTTGAAGCGGGATCTGACCGAGGCTGTCTCCCACAGCAAGGGCAGACCCAGAGGACAGACAGGCGTGCAGCGCGGAGGAAGCTGCAGCACGGAGGAAGCTGGCGAAGGAGATAGCGAGAAAGGCGAGAGGGCCCCCAGCGGAGCAGGACGTGGATTGGGATGATTGCGCAGGCCCGTGGCAGCTGCTGAAGGCCATGGAGTGAGGGACACGCCCAGATAGACCATATTAGAAAAGGATTTGGTAGATAATAGGCTGGAGTGGACACCCACTGGGAGACCACGGCAGGCTTCCTGGAGAAAGATGACCACGCCCCTCTGGTGAGCGGAGCAGAGGTGGGTTCAAGTTTGCTCAGAAAAAATGGGAGAATTGCTGGCACGAGTTTGGGAAGACCATGCAGGGTAAGAGGTCTGGGCTGACTAGAGAGGGATAAGAGAAACAGAGGAAGGGTAGAAAGACTGTGTCCATGGCAGGAGAGAGCAAGGGGTAAGGACAAAAGGCTTTGAACTGGAAGAGAAGAGTGAGATGGAATCCACCAGGGACCGTGGGACTGTGGGCCGTGACCAGGCCCCAGGGACGGGTCTGTCGCACTTGTTCAGCGGGGAGAACCAAAGCCTGTTTCAGGGAGTTGCTTCTGGAGTGAGGTCGGCGGGGTGGGCCTCCCTCACACAGGACAGACAGAAGACAGTCACCTGTGAGGGCAGAACCAGACCGGCCGTACAGGTTCATCTCGTTCTCCCCATGCCAGATCTCAGGGGCCTGGGACCCACAGCTCTGCCAGATCTGATATGGGCCGAGTCCTGACATGGCTGGGGTGGAAAATCCCAGTGTTCCTGGAAACTCTTCCCCTTGGGCTCACGGGTCTGCTCTGACGCACAGCACTGAGCAATGTGTGACTAACAAGTGAGCGTGTGAGGCAACAGGGCCCTGGCGGGCTTGGCCTAAGAGAACGGGGCTGGTGAGCTGCAGCTGGAGGTGTCTGCTCCGCAGGGAGGGTAGGAAATAAAAGCTTCAGCGCATCAGCAAGGGGCCGGTGGAGGGCGCGGCGGCTGGGGGAAGAGTGGAGAGACGATGCTGGAGAAGCAGGCAGAGGCTCACAGGGCATGCCAAAGGGCTGGCATCACCCAGGAGCGTGGGGAAGCCACTGAAGGCTTTCAGCAGGGAAGGGAAATACTGACGGGTCTTCAAAAGGTTCTTTTTCCTGTGTTGAAAAGGGATGGGGGAGGGCAAGAGTGCGTGCAGAGACCTGAGTCAGCGCCATGCCTGCAGAATCCTCATATCACATGGATTCCTCGGGGAGATGCTAAAATGCAGGCCCTGGTCTGGGCTGGGCCAGAGGCCCTGCATCTTTGACAACTCCCAGGCGATGCTGATGTTGCTCCATGGCCCACACCTGGAGGAGCAGGGGCTTGTCCAGGTGAGCAGTGGCCGTGGCCTGGGCCTGGAGAAGTGGACGACCCACAGATGTAGCTGGGAGGCAGACCTTCCAGAACATGGCGATGGATAGGATGTAGTAGGAAAGAGAGAAGAAGGTACCAAAAGGGACCCACGGGTCTGGAGTAGGCTGTCTGTGATGGAGAAGACTGGAGGAGCTGCTGAGAGGTCAAACCCGGACATGAGCAGATAGAGATGCCTGGGACACCGCCACAGGGAGCTGAAAATACGGAGTCTAGGAAAAGGAGTGGGTGTGCTGTCTACCCCGACCCGGTCTTCTCTCCCATTCTCTAAGTGAGGCCTCAGTGCCCATGCCCAGGAAGTGCCAGCCTTACTTATCCCAAATACCTTTGCAGACCCTCCTGCCTCGGTACGCCTCAGCACGGGGCACTGCTTCTTGTTGGCCTCAGCCGGCCGGTCTCCTGCAGAGCCAGAGGAAAGCACCCTCCACAGGCAGCTCAGACACCAGGCCGCCAAGGGCGAGTCGGGGTAGGACAGTTTGCAGGGGAGAGGATACAGCTTCTCTTTGACAGGACAAAAGCCATGTTCTCCTGGAAGAACTTTAAGGAGCTGAACCTTGGATTTGGGACCTCAGCCTCAGGTGACTCACCAGCCAGGAGTCCCCTTAGCTGCCCCTGGAGCCCACAAAGCCAGACGGCTCAGCCTGCTGGCGCCACCTCGTGTCAACTTGAGGGGATGGCCCTCTGCTGTGGCTGCGGAGAGGCTCAGGCAGGCGCACTGATTAGGTACCAGGCAAGGAAAGCTGAAATGCAGCCACGGTTTCAGGCAACCAAGGCTTCAGGGGCCAGGGTCCGGGGATGCGACCTAGGAGTCTGAGAGCTGGATTATATGGATTCTGTTTTAGTTTTCTGGGGCTATCATAATTAATAACCATCAATGGGGCAGGCTAAAGTGACAGAAATGTGTTCTCTTACGGTCCTAGAGCCTGGAAGTCCAAAATCAAGGTATCTGCAGGGCCCTGCTCCCCCTGAAGGCCCTAAGGGAGACCCTGTCCTGCCTCTTCTGGCTTTTGGCAATCTTGGTCTTTGATTTGATTACTGACAGACCACTCCAATCTCTGCCTCTGTTGCCACATGGCGCCCTTCTCTTGGCCTAAGTTCCTTTTCTGTAAGGACACCACGCGTTGGACTAGGGCCCACACAGCCCACTATGACTTGATCTTAATTTGGTTACTTCTGCAAAGGCCCTACTTCCAAATATGGTCACACTAACGGGTACACAATGCAACCACCAGAGGTGCCCTGAGCAAACAGCCAGGTCAGTGTGGTGCCCGGGCACACGGGCTGCTCTCTCCTGGAGCTTCTCAAGCGTGGCTGTTTCACAGTGCAATCACTGGGGCTGGCACGTGGCGTGGAGGTCGAGGTGCTGGACCTCTACATGGCCAACTGCGATTCGAGTCCTGGACCCTGGCAGCATGCTTTCTCACTTTCCCTCTCTCTCTTTCTGTCTCTCTTTGGTGAGCACATTGCCCTATAGCAAATTAAAAAAAATATGTGCCTACATATAAAATAATAATAGTAGTAATAAAATTAAATAATTAAAAAAATAGTGAAATCTTGATCTGTGGCCATCTTGTTCACCCTGACTCCTCACCTCCTAGCAGGCCGGCCTAGAGACTCTATGTCATTGAACTAGGAAAGAAAGATGGAAGAAGAGAAAAAGGCTGTTGGGATGATGAGGAGGGATTCAATATGGGGGCAGACGTGTGCAAAGCAGTTGGCTCGAGCTTGACAGAGCAAGTGACATTTAAGCTGGGTCTTGAATCTAAGGAGTTTTCCAGAGGCAGAAAAGAGGTGAGGACAAGGAGTGAGGCGTGGATAGAGTTAACACCGTGGGCAATGGACGCAGAGTGTGAGAGGGGATGTGACGTTGATTTTGCAGGAGCAGTCAGATGTGGTTGGAGAGGACGGCGTGGGGTGGGGAATACTGCAGACGGCATAGACTCGGAGACTGGGGATCTATCGTGAAGTATCCTGTGGGTGGTGGGGCACCCTGGACGGTTTTAAGGCATGCTCTAGGGGTTGTAATCACCCCACAGGGGGAGGGGGTCCATGCCAAGTCCTTTCTTGTACACTCTCCTCTCGGGATTCTGGGCAGGCAATCACATGTGCCCAGCATGGTTTTCAAGCTGCCAGGTCCGGGACTCGAATTGTGGTTGGCCATGTGAGAGTCCCACACCTTAACCATCACTCCACATGCTGGCCCTAGAAAGGGCCAGTTTTCAAAAATAGCTTTTCCATTTTCTGTTCCCACCAGTGTCATATGAGGGGCCCAGTAACTTGAATCCTCATCAGCACGGAGTGTTACCAGGTCTTATTTAATCTTATCCATCTTAATGGATGTGTGCGATATTTCACTGTGTTTATGAACACAAGGTTGACTAATGGTGTCAAGATTCTTTCCAGTGCTAGCTCACCACCCATATGTCTTCTTTGGTAAAAGTTATGTTCAATCTTTTGCCCCAGGACTAGCAGATGGTGTAATGGTACTTTGATGGATTCCCACATAACTAACTGCAGTTCGAGTCCTGAACCTGGAAGCTTCAAACTCATGCTGTGTGTGTGTGCGTGCTTGCCCAATATCATAGGAGAATGAAGGAGAAGGGATTACAGCATGGCCATGCCCCCAGGGATGATTTCTTGCTTTTTGTCTCTCTGTCTCTCTGTCTCTCTCTGGCCAGTACACACACCCTATAACAAAAATCTCTCTCTAAAAAAAAAAAAACAACCTTTTGCCCATGTAAAAAAAATTGTTATTGAATTTTGAGAGTTATTTTTGAGAGAAAATAGTTATTTTAAAAAATTCTGGATACAAGTCTTTCGTTAGATATTTTACAAATATCTTCTCCCTTTTAAAAATATTAATTATTTTATAGATTTTCTTTTAAAAAAAACAGGGTCTTGCTATTGTGTTAGAGTAATTGGGGCCAGAGGTATATGCTTCTAGAGGTGTAGCTTTTAGGATGGGTTGAGAATCAAATCTGGGCTTCTTGTGTGGCCTCAGCCTGCCAAGTAGCAATATCAATCAGTATGTGCTACTATAGCTAGACTTACATATTTTTAAAATCAGTTTGCCAGAGGGCATGTATGCTCACTAAAGAAAGAGGGAGAGAGAGAGAGACCCTCAAATGCATGTGGTCAAATCCTTTCTCCTCTATTTCTCTCTCCCCTGTCTGCATTTGGGACATGCATACCCATGTGTCAGCCTATTTGTCAAGCCTCAGGGTACAGGACTCAAATTGCGAGGTTGGCCATGGGAGATCCAGGCTCCCCTAACCACTAGACCACCAGGATGGCCTGGCGGAGACCATGCAGCCAACATAGGCAGAGTCAAAGAGCTGTCGCTCACGTCTAAGCAAGGCTTGGGTGAGAAAAGTTGCTGACAAGGACCACAGCTGTGAGCTCGGGCTTTCAAACTGTGTTTGCTGTGTTTCTCTGCCATGGGCTTTATTGCCGTTACGGTACCCCGGCTTTTTCTGGGTGACCTATCTATTTATGATGGAGACTGTTAGACTCTCGCTATACCTGGGGTCTTTATTACTCATCCAGGGAAGTATGATAAATTACCCTCCAGTGCTCGCTTCAGCAGCACATTACGAAAACTGGAACGATACGGACAGGATTAGCATGGCCCTTGTGCACGGATGACATGCAAATTTGCGAAGTGTTCCATATTTTTGGGAAAAAATGTAGAAGTAAGATATTTGTGGGACACAGATGTGGTTTGTTGCCTATTGATGATGTCGTGTGTAGTATTCTCAACTCTCCTGCTGTCTGGTGTATGTCATGTTGGGTCAAATCTCTTTACAAACTAAATGATGTATTACAATTGAATGTATAAATAATAATAATAATAAAATTACCTCCAACTGACTTTAAAACAACAACAAGCATTGGTTCTCTCAGTTTCTGCGTCTGGGATTCAGAAGCGGCTTGGCTCATGTGCTGGCTTGGGGGGGGTCTCTCCTGAGGCAGCCCTTGCCAGCTGGGGCTACAGTCCCCTGAGGGCTGGCCTGAGCTGCAGGATCTGCTTCCAGACTTCCTCCCGAGGTTGGCAAGCTGGTACCAGTTGGCTGGAGACAGCTGTCTCTCCCCAGTTAGGACTCTCTCTGGCTACTTAAATGTCCATCTGACATGGTAGACTGCTTTCCCCAGAGCTTAGGATTTAAGTGTGTCCAAGGAACAGGTAGTAATGTCTTTCCTGACGCAACCTTGGAAGGCACGTACTGTCACTTTGCCACGTTCTATTGGTTAGAAGTGGGTCACTGAGTTCAGCCTACATTCAATGGAGGAGGTAATGCTCCAGGTCCAGGAGGGAGGAGGCTTAGAGCACTTGTGTGTATATTTTTAGTTTTTTACATGTATTTTTCTTCATTCACAATAGAGGATGTGCCTATGCATGAGAGAGAGAGAGAGGGAGAGAGAGAGAGAAGTGAGAGAGAGAGAGAGCCCCTCCACAGGGTCTTCCTCAGTCCTCTAACCCATCAGATTCTGGGCACTTGCACTGTGCTTGGCTTGCTTCAAGATGACCTGGCTGAGGATTCGAACCTCAGTTGCCATGTGGGGTCTGGCCTCACTTGAGCAGTGCATTACAGCTGCTCTGTGGACCTGGCCCCAGTGTGTGCATATACTAAAACTACTCAGTTATGTTACTAAATATGTCCAGATGGACGATTGCTATATTTTCTAGATAGAGGATTCTTTTAGAATGTAATTTTATTCTTTATCCCCCCCTTTTTAAAAAATTTTTTGGAGAGGTTTTTACTATAGGGTGCGTGCACTCTCCAGAAAGACAGAGATAGAGACAGAAAGCGAGAAATCATCCCCCAGGGGGGATGGCCACACTACAATCCCTTCTCCCTTTTCCTCTTGGGATCTTGGGCATGCACGCACACAGGCCCGGTGTGAGTTTAAGCCATCAGGTCCGAGACTCGAACCGCGGTCGACTACATGGGAGTCCAGCGACATAGCCATTACGCTAACTGCTGGTCTCCCCCCTTTATTTTTTATCATATGGTTTGTTTTATTCTATGACAGGTTGTTAAGCCAGCTTTTCATCCCTTTATTCTCCAATTTTCATTGTGGTTTCATTGTAGGTCTTTCTCACAGTTAGCTTTTTATTGAATCTGTAGGACTTTGATCTGATTTGATAAATTCTTTAATAATTGAGTTGAATATGCTTATCTTTCTAATAACATGAACACATTTAGACTTATTTCTATCATCTCATTTCGGATGACCTCTTTATTCTTCCCTTTTACCTTTTCTTACTTCTTTGGGTTGAAAATGTTAGCAATTTTTTATAATCTTCATTTTCCCCTTGGCTGGAAGCCAGGAGATCCTTTCTCGATTCTTTCAGAAGTCACCTAACTTTTTCTAAAACAAGGTGAAGTTATTCGTTATTTCTCTTCTCCCTAAATTTCACAGATCTTTGCCTGTTTGTCCTGATATCAAAACACAGTACTTTTGTCATAAACTTTTCAATTTTATTGCCTATGACCAAAGAGTATAGTTTGAGTAATAAAGATTCTTTGAAATTTGTAGATGCTTCTTTAGAGCCTATTTTATGAACAACATTACTATATTATTTTAAATGTAGATGTCTCAAAAAAGAATGTGTATTTTCCCCATGTGTAGCATGCCATGCCATATATAGCTAATACGTCAGGCTTATTAATGACATTGCCCTGACCTGACCATAGAAGAATGTGTAATGTTTCAAACAATTGTTGACTTACCGACTTCTATTTTTTCAAGAATTATTTTATTGGGACCAGCAGTTAGTGTAATGGCTATATTGCTGAACTTCCATGTAGTCGACCATGGTTCGAGTCCCAGACCGGGTGACAAACTCACGCTGGGCAGCACTTGTTTGTGCGTGTCCAAGATCCCGAGAGGAGAATGGAGGAGAAAGGATTGTGGCATGGTCATCCTCCCGGGGGGGTGATTTCTCGCTTTTTGTCTCTCTGTCTCTGTCTTTCTGGGGAGCGCACGCGCCCTATAGCAAAAACCTCTCCAAAAAAAGAAAAAAATATATTTATTATTGTTTTAAAATTTTCTATAGGGCATGTGCGCTCAAGAAAGAGAGAGAAAGCAAGCTACCAGGTCCGGAACTCAAACCATGATGGGTCATGTGGGAATCCTGCGCCTTAACCACCACGCCACCTGCTGGCCCCAACTTACCTATTTTTCCTTGCAGTTTGGTCTGTCATGACTCGCCCTATGCCAGAATGCTCCTGCTCTGTAGCAAACACATATCAGATCGACTTTTCAGTTTAATTTTCATGCCCACCTCTGATTTGCCCTGTTTGGACGGTTCGTTGCCTAAGCACATGATCCTTTTCCAAATCGAAGCCCTGGCGAAGGTTGGAACTAGCTTAGGCTTACACACCGGTGACGGAGGGCAGAACATGGATCTGTAACGACGGACAGCACTTCTTTCTAAACATCTGAAGCGCTTACTAATATTTGTGACCTCCGACACTCCCGTGGAGATAGGGATGGCGTTTGACTCAACATTTCCACCAGGTGGCGCTCGAAGCACACACTACTAGTTCAGTCTTATTTGGAGGACCTCAAATATTGAAGAAATATCAGGAATGGGAGATTTTCAATAAAAATTGAGAGGTCCACATGCAATACTTGTGTGTGTGTGTGTGTGTGTGTGTTTGTGTGTGGGTGAGGACCAGGTCCTTATAACAAAATGCGAGATCTGGGCTGAGTCCTCTGATTGCCTGTGTTTACTTTTGATTTCTGGTGCCAGGAGTGGGGTAGGAGGCGGGGAAGGGATTCCTCTTCCCTTTGTGGTCCTTCCTGCAGCTGTCACAGCAAAGATGCTGGTTATCCTGCCACCTGGGGTCTGGAAATGACAGGAGAACGCTTGTCTCCATTCAGCTTGGGAGTCAGAGTCGGACAGGCAGGAGAAAGGGGAGGTTTTGGAGGAGTCGCACCTGGGTTGCCCTGTCCCTTCTGGACATAGACAGGCGTGGGTAGGTGGGAGCCCTGAGGTGGCCAGGTGTCTCCTGCCTAGACTTGGCCAGATGCGGGGACGGGGCATCAGGGCTGGGACTCTTCCAGCGCCTCTGAGTTCCCACTTGGCTGGGTGCACTGGCCACTGGACAAATTTTTCTGTGGTCACAGTTCCAGATGTGTAAAGATGCATTTTAACTGAGGCATTTTAACCTCTAGAACTCACTAAGCTTTTCTTGGGGGCACCAGCACGGGATTCTGTTCCCAGGACTTCCCTTCCCAGCCAGTGCCACTTTCTTGAAGGGCACTCTGGGTCCCCGCCCCAGCAGAGTAGGAGGACAGCCCAAACATGTGTGCTCCCCCATTGTAAGAACTGATAACGCACCCAATCCCACA
>NW_006209531.1:211465-223086 GCF_000334495.1 Tupaia belangeri chinensis | reverse complement strand
GTCCCCCCACACCACTGGCTGGCCCACCAGCAAAACCCGTTTTAAAGGCAAGGGCACTGAGACAGGCTTCATGATCTCCAGGACGGCAGAGCCGCCAGCAGAGGCTCCTTGCTTTGATGCGAACACCTTCTCGTTGTGGGAAAACTATAAACATCAGCATCACAGAGCTCCGTGACGCCTTAGCAGCTGCAGTTTTGGTGTGAAGAGAGGGCTCAGTGTGTAGGTGACTTCGGCTCCCTGGGAGGGGGACTGGCTGCTCACCTCTGTTCCCCAGGGCTCAGCACAGTGACTGGCTTGTGGTTGGGAACTAATAGGTAATAGTGACCACTATTGTGTCAGAAATCACATGGGAGCACTTTCCGTGCATGCCTGGGGAGCGGACGCTCTTACTGTGCCGTTTTATAGATGGAGGACCTGGGGTTCAGGGAGGTTACCAACTCGCCTAAGGTCAGCAAGCGGCTGAGGCGAGCATCTGATCTTTCGAGACCACCCTGCGTGTTCCAGGTACAGGTGGTTTCTGACCTTGAGAAATGGTATGTTAAGGGAAGGTATACCAGGCCCTTATTTTACCCCAGTACATCACTGACCTCATTGCCAGTTTAAGTGATCCGGTTATTCAGGCAAGTGGCGTGGCCTGGGCTCAGGGATCCTGGATTGTCTTTCTAGCTTTCTTACTAAGTAGCTGTGTGGCCCTGGGTCACTCACTGACCTCCTCTGGTCTTTCATTTCTTTCCTTTTAAAAAAAATTTTTTAAGGGAGATTTTTGCTGTAGGGCTTGCACACTCGCGCATGTGAGAGAGAGAGAGAGGTAACCCCCCAGGGAGAATGGCCATATTGCAATCCCTTCTTCTCCATTCTCTTCTTGGAATTTTGGGCACGCATGCACAGATGCCCAGCATGAATTTAAGCCACTGTGTCTGGGACTTAAACTGCAGTTGACCACGTGGGAGTCCAGTGTTGGTCTATACCATCTGCTGGTCCTGAGGAGCACCAGCTCTAAACCCCGTGTTGGTCTGCTCCAAGCTGGCTGTTACCTCACCTGAAGGTGCGGATTCCTTAATCTCCTGGACCCAGAGCAGTGGTCTCAGAACGCTGGAGGCGGAATGTAAAAGCAAACCGTATCCTATTGAAACGATGATGGGAGCTTCAAGCAGGTACAAAATGAGAGCGCCGTGAGTCTTCACGTGGCTGCTGCTCCACTTCAATGGTTATCCGTCTTCTGCCATTTTGTATAATTTCTTAAAAATGAGTCTTGGAAGATATATTAAAGTAGGAAAGATCTTCCTTTATGAAAAAGATGGTTTATAAAATATTAATAGTCGGGCCTGTCCGATAGCCTAGTGGTTAAGGGAGCCAGTCCCACATGGCCAACTGGGGTTCAAATCCTGACCCAGGTGGCTTAAAAAACATACCAGACATGTGTACATGTGTGCCCCAAATCCTGACGTCATGAAGAAATGGAGAAGAGTTTGTGGCATGGTGATATTCCATGGGGGGAGCTTTCTCCCTCTCTCCCCCTCTCTTGCTCAGTCTCTTTCTGGTGAGCGTACATGCCCTCTGGCAATTAAAAAATGATTGCAGCGTGATCCCAATCATGTTATAATGCATCTTTTTTTAAGAGTTATTTTATTTAACCTCATTTATTATTATTACTATTGTGGATTATTATTTTTAACTTTGACCAGAGAGAGACAGAAAGAGAGAGAAGGAAAGTGAGAAAGCAAGCTGCCAGGCCTGGGACTCGAACTGCAGTCAGCTGTGTGGGAGTCCAGCACCGTCAATCACCACGCCACCTGCAGGCCTAAGTTAAAATGCATCTTTACACATTTGGAACTGTGACCACAGAAAAATTTGTCCAGGGGACTCTTGCTGAGCATTTGGTATCTGTGGCTTGTTTTAGCGGCTTGTTTTTGTTTGTTTGTTTGTTTTTAAAGAGCTTATCCTGTTTACAGGAGAGCGTGCGTGAGGGAGCCTCCTGTCCTGGTCAGAGAAATGTGCAGCTGGCTGTCCCCCAATGTTCGAAAGTTGCTTCCAGACATTTTGCCACCCATGACTCACCCCTTCAGTGTTTTCTTGCTTTCTTTTCTTTCTCTTCCCTTCCCTCTCTTTCTTTTGTTTATTCATTTATTTCTTCCATGAGAGAGAGAGGCTCCACACTGTGACCCACTCCCAGTCTCTGCCAGCCTGGATCAGAGGCAGGTACCTTGGTCTGCTCAGGGAGGTCCTGGGATGAGAACCCAGGCCTTTCCCATGTGGGTCAGTTGCATTACTACTGCTCTAGCACCTGGCCCTCGTGTTGTGTGTCTGGTGTTGAGAAAACATTACCACGTGTGCCAGCAAGTGGCATGGACATCAAGGTGCTGGATCCCACATGGCCAACTTCACATTTCAAGTCCTGGCTTGAAAACCTCTCCATGCGTGCTTGCCCAAAATCCTGAGAAGGGCCTGGAGAAGGAGGAGGGATTGTGGTGCGGGGCTGTGAGCTCTCACTTTCTCTCTCTCTCTCTGGTGAGCACATGTGCCCTATAACAAAACAAAACAATGAAAAATGGGCCAGCAGACGGTGTAGTGATTATGTCGCTGGACTCCCACCTGGCTGACTACGGTTTTGAGTTGTGGACCCAGTGATTTGAAACTCATGCCAGACGCATGTGCGTGTGTGCGTGTCTAAGATCCCAGGAGGAGAAAGGATTGTGGTGTGGCCATCCCCGCTGGAGGGTGATTTCTTACTTTGTGTCTCTGTGTCTCCAACAAGCTTATGTGCCCTATAGCAAAAAAACTCTCTCTCTCTCAAAAAAAAAGATGAAAACCATTACTGCAGTCAAAAGCTACCAGGCTGGGACCAGCAGGTGGCATGGTGGTTAAGGTGCTGGACACTCCCACATGACTGACCACAGTTCAAATCCTGGACCTGGTGACTTGCTTTCTCACCGCCCCCCACCTCCTGTGTGTCTTTCTCTTGTCAAGTTACAAAATGAATGAATAAATGAATGAATTAATAAAATTAAAATAAATCTTAAAAAAAAAAAAAAGCTGCCAGGCCTTTATTAACACCACAGACTGAATCCTTAAATGCTGTGATCCGTCTAAAGGATGTCTTGACTAAGTGAGGTGTCTGTGGGACATCATTGCTATATGAAAAAAAAATAGTTATAATACTTTCAGCCGGATGATCTTGTGATTTTGATTAAAAAAAAAAAAAGTATAGCATGGGAAGAAGGCTTGAAAGAATACCAGAACGTAAGCTGTGACATTTTATGGGTAGATTTCTGGTG
Source organism: Tupaia belangeri chinensis (assembly GCF_000334495.1). Lineage (NCBI taxonomy): Eukaryota > Metazoa > Chordata > Mammalia > Scandentia > Tupaiidae > Tupaia > Tupaia belangeri. The sequence goes on along the minus strand of NW_006209531.1, from coordinate 219,811 downwards.
ATATTTTGGCTTTCTCTTGCTTATCTTTCTTTTGCTTTTTTTTTTTTTTCTTTCCTGTGAGGTACCTATAGAAAAATAAAAGCAACTTAAACACTCTAACTAAGCCATTGTTTATTTTACGAATCTCAGCATCATTGCGTTGGAAAGTGGGGAGTGTAACCAGCTGTTGCACTACCGGAAGCTGGCAGAGCCTGTCAGGGAAGTCTGTCACTGTCAGGCAGGTTTGAGGGAAGACGTGGAAAACCACTTTGTTTTCTCAGGTGTGAAGAGGATGGAGGTGGAGAAGCAGGTGCGGGCTTTGTCCAGGGGAAACAAGACACCCAGCAGAACTGGGGAGTCCTTTGGTGCTGGGACGTGTGCATGCACAAGTGGCACTTGGGGCAAATGGCCCTAACCCAGTGCTGCAGGGTTGAAATGCTTGGTTCCTGATATACAAGGTCCTCTTCCCAAAGGAGGCTTTAGGCAAGCTGTTCATGAAAAACAAAACCAAGTCCAGAAGAGAAGCTCTGACAGAGTTGAAAATGAATTCCTGACTTAGGAAAGCAATGACCACTGAGGAGAAGGGCCTCGGGCTCAGGGCAGTTTGCCAGGGGTCCGAGAACAGGGTGCTCTAGCATGAGTCTTACTAGGCAGTTCAGGGTTGATGAAGATTTCAATGAAAAACTGTCTGAGTTTTAACTGTTTACATCCCACGTAGCAGAAGAGAAGGGATGGTTTTCCCGGAAAGCTGTAGGAACAGTCACATGCCAACAATGTGCTATTTATTTAGCTGCCACTTATGGAGTCTTTATTATTTACCGAGTTCTTTGGTAAGCCCACTTAATCCTTGTTATGACCACGAGCCAGAAAACAAATGTTACTGAACACTAGTGACAAAGTGCTGGGAAGCCTCGTCTCTAAAGTCAGAAGCAATGAGAACCTGCAAGCTGGACTTTTTCCGTGAGGATGGAATGTCTCATTCTTGCCTGGAAGCCCTGAGCCATGTAGCTCACTGTAAGAAATAGCAACTTGGATTCCCAGCCTGAGCACAGAGCTTCTGATAAGGGGCGTTGGAAGCAATATTTTCCACATGTAGCTTAACTTCCTGGTTGTTGGGGAAAGATGGTCTCAGGTCACTGCCTCTCCCTGCTGGTGGTCAGACTGAAAGTTTTTTCTTTTCTTTTCTTTTTTTTTGAATTGTTTTATTTAACTTTATTTATTTATTTTAATTTTGATGAGAGGGAGAGAGAGGGAAAGTAAGAAAGCAAGCTGCCTGGTCCAGGACTCAAACCACGGTCGACCATATGGGAGTCCAAAACCCTTAACCACCATGCTGCCTGCTGGCCCCCAGACTGAAAGTTTCTAACAAAGTCCCAAACAATGTTTCTAAGAGGCTGTGGCTAAGGCTGTCAGACTCTCTCCATTGGAACTTTCTTACTGATGACATCCATGACACCCTCGTTCCTCCTGCCTCTTGAACAAAGATTTCTGAGAAACACAGCTGCCAGCTGTCCTTACTGCATGCGACACTCTATCCAGAGCTGTGGCTGCTTCCCTTCATCTCTGCATCATTCAGCCAAACCCTATAAAAGCCCTCCTAGGGAACAGCGGGTGGTGTAATGTTTACATCATTGGACTCCCACAGAGTCTACCACGGTTCGAATCCCAGACCCAGTAGCTTAAAACTCACATGGGTGCATATGCATGTGCCCAAGATCCCGAGAAAAGAATGGAAAGAAGGGATTGCAGCATGGTCATCTCCCCCCGGAGGAGGGTGGGGGGTGAATCCTCGCTTTCTGTCTATCTCTGTCTCTCCAGTGAGTGCATGTGCCCTATAGCCAAAAAAAATCTCTAAGAAAAAACAAACCAAACCAAACCCCTCCTATGACATGAGATGCCCTGGTTCGCCGTGACGCATGAACTGCCTTATCACTGAGTTAATAACCTGAGTTTCTGGTACTACAGCTATGTTCCAGTGCACTTACTTGAGGAGTCTTATCACAACTTATGAAGTGGGACACTCCCACCCTCACATTAAAGAGGAAGACTCTGAAGCTAAGTAACTGTCAGACCACCAGCCACCAAGTGGTTGTGAAGCCAGGCTACCTACGAATAGCAGCCATCATCCACCCAGCCTTTTCTATGTGCAAGCACACACCTACAGACTTCACCTTTGAGATGCGGAGCAGGACCCAGAGTTGGGCTGGAGTAGAAGAGTCTCGTGTCCTTTCATTGAGATCAACCCCCTTGAGAAGCATTGCATTCAGCTGCTATTGCCAGAGCACGTGTGTGCTTGCCAGAGAGAGGGGACAGAGAAAGCACTGCCCAATGGGGTGCAGTCACGCTGCGTTTTTTTTTTTGAGGGTGCATGAGCTTGCCAGAGAAAGAGATAGACACAGTGAAAGGGAAAGTGAGAAATCACCCCCTACCCTGGGGCAATTTCCTTCATTCTCTTCCTGGGATCTTGGGCACACATACACCTGTGCCCAAGTGACCAGGTCCAGGACTTGAACCATCGTCATCCATGTGGGGGGTCCAGTGATGTAACCGCTAGGTCATCTGCTGATCTCCTGTGATCTTTTTTTTCTCCATTTTCTCTTTACATTAGGATTTTGGGTACATGCACATGCACACACACATGCCCAACATGTTCAGGCTGCCAGGGCCAGGATTTAAACTGTTTTCAGCCATGTGAGTTATAGCTCTTTTAGCTGTCGAGCTAAGGGACCAACCCTGCTTTATTTTATTACTATATTTTTAACACTTATGGTAGAGTATATGAGTGAATGTGAGAGTGGGAGATTCAGAGAGACAGAGACAAGGAGGAACAGCCCCCACAGGTGCAGTCGCACCGAGATCGCCGAACTCCGATCCTCTCATCCTCAATGGGCCTCATGTAAGAGGTTCTGGCAGACTGGTTCGGGTCTTTGAACCATGGTTACTCTGTGGGACCCAGCTTTTCTTGAATAGCACATTACCCCTGTGCCACAGAGTGGCCCAGCTGGAGGTACTTAAAAAGGAAAAAATAAGAGTGTTTAAATCTATACTGTCTAGGCTGGCCCCATAGGCCAGCGGCTAAGCTCTGTGCATTAGGAGCTGGAACCCACATGGCTGGCTGGTGTTTGAACCCTGACCCTGGTGGTTGAAAAACATGCTGGGTAGACGTGCATGCATATCTCAAAAATGCTAACGAGAGGCAGAAATAGCAAAGACATGCTGTGTTGAGGGGTGCTTTCTCCCCCTGCCCCCAGGCAAGTGTACACACCCTCTGATAATTAAAGGAAAAAGAAAAAGAAGAAAGAAATCTACACTGTTCCACATGGGAACTAAGAGCTACATGTGACTCTTGAGGCCTTGAAATGTCGTTAGTGTGAACGGAGATGTGTTATAAATGCCAAGTCCACAGCAGTCTCAAAGGTTAATTGGTAAAAAGGTAAGATGGCACTTCAATGACGTTTCTATTAATTTTATGTTGAAATAGTGACATTTTTGACTCTGTCAAGTTAAACAACATATTAGAACTCATTTCACCTGGGGCCAACTGGTAGTGTGGTGGTTAAGGTGGCTGGATCCCACATGGGCAACTGTGTGGTTCCAGTTCTGGACACGGTGACTTGCAAAACACACCAGACATTTGTGTGCGAGTGCCCACAATTCTGAAAGGAGAAATGGAGGAGAAGGGATTGCAGTTTGACCGTTTACCTTGGGGGAGGTGCCTTCTCATTTTCCATCTCTTTCTGTTTTTTTTTCCCCCTGGTGAGCAATATATGCCCTCTAGCAAATTAAAACAAATAAAATAAAAACAAACTAATTTCACCTTCTAAAAATATTGCCACCAGAATATTTTAAATGATGTGTGTGGCTTGTAGTGTATTTCTGTTGGACGGTGCTGGTTTAGACATCTTTGTTAATCTAGAGGACTTCTCCCAAGAAAAAGAAGATACCTGGATAAAGATGATCAGAAACCTCCCAGGGCTGGTTAAAGGTCTCCAGGCGCCTGCCAAGACCACAGTTAGCTTGGTGAGTTTCTCCGAGAGTTCGTAAGCCTCCATAGACGACGGGACAAGTGCTCAAGGGCTTTATCAGGAACACCGAGTCCTGTGAAGGAGCAGCCGTTTACTTCCAGGTCACTCCACTCCAGAGAGGCCTGGGACAGTTCCTTTCCTTTTTTTCTTTTTAGTCAAAGAGAGGGGAAGTGAGTACACAGGAAAGAGAGAAGTATTTTTGACAGGGTCTTGCCATGTCATGACACATCTGCCCCTGCCTCTCCATCAACTTGGACCATAGGCATGTGCCTCCATGCCCAGCCTATTTAGGTTGGCTTGGAAACCAAACCCGGGCCTCCCACACGGAGTTGGCATGATTGGCACCCTCCCACCTGTGCCCCATGTCTGGACCTGGGAAAGTTTTGAAGTGCCCGGAGAATCTGATCGCATGGGTTTAAGAAAAATCTAGAAACCAGTTAACTAGACTCTCTGATGGACCCAGCTTTGGTAGTTCTCTGAGTCTGAGAGCTGTTGACTTAGCAGGTGCCTTTATAGGCTTGGGAAGTCCCCTGCAAGGAAGGAGCGAGATCCCGCCAGAGGGCACCGGAATTGTGCTTTTAGAAAAGTCATCTGTTTCACAGACTGTCATCTGACAGGGGAAGAAAGAGACAAGATTTAGTGTGAGGCCAGGTTCTAGACTCTCCCAGGGGTGGGGTAACTCCCATAACATTCACCCTTTTAAAACCACCTTACCTGTGTTAGAGTGTTGAACTCCATGGCTCAGGCCTGTGGTCTCCCCTTTACCTATCATTTAAAAGAACTTGGAAAAAATGATGTACCTCTTCTCACATCTTATTTCTACTTATTTATTTTTTATTAAATTAATTAATTAGTTAATTAGTTTTTACATGAGTTTTGCCAGAGAAAGGCAGAGAGAAAGAGGGAGAGTGAGAAAGCAAGCCACCAGGTCCAGGTCTTGAACCACAGTTGGCTACATGGGAATTCCAGCACCTTAGCCAAAGTGCCACCTGCTGGCCCTGTAGTTTTTATTTTTTGAGAGAGTTTTGCTATAGGGTGCGTGTGCTTGCCAGAGAGAGACAGAGAGTTAGAGATATAGAAAGTAGGAAATTAGCTCCCCAGTGAGGATGGCTATGCTGCAATCCCTTTTCCTCCATTCTCCTCTCAGGATTTTGGGCACACACGCACACATGCCCAGCATGAGTTTTAAGCTGCTGGGTCCAGGACTAGAACTGGGGGTCCAGAGACGTAAGTAACCATTATGCCATCTGCTGGTCCCTCTTCCCACATTTTAAACTGGGAAAACTTTCTTTTATCATCAATTTAAATAGTTACAGAGGATGAAGTTTCTCATCGACATTTCAAAATAGAACTATTACTTCACTCTTAAATAACTCCATTGCGATTTGCATACCACCACAACTTGACACCCAAGGTGAACTGTTTTAATTCATAGAAACCAGCTCCTCTGATAAGATAGAAATTTGTATCTTTTCTTTGTAAGCTGAGCTCATTCAGTTCTATATCTCCCACAGACTTTTATCCCCATATAACATAAACATACTACACATTTTGATATTTCATTTCATAAGTGATTTTATTGGAAATACATCCCTTGATAAAATGAATAGGGCTTTTGTAAAAATTATGTAACAGTGGGTAAATAATATTCATTTCAAAGAAAGAGATGTTTATATGTGTAAGTGCCAAGAAACATTGTTTACCTAAACAAGTAGGTGGCACGGGATGAGATTCTATTAAAGTAATGACACCCAGTTTTGAAAATTCCTTCTGAGTTATATGTCAGAAATCTTTTTACGAATGATCAGAAATGATATTTAATGATGTGTTAGCTGACAGTTTGGTTATGTCCGCCTTCTTGTTAGCTTAAAATATGGGATTGGAAACCGCTGAATTTAGAAAGGGAGTTGATATCCTGTCAGCTTCATTTGCTTTCTCGTTATCTTATTATTCCCTCTGTTGAGGGAATACTTGGAATAATAAAATAACGTATCCAGGTATCCACACGCAGCAAGCAGCAAGCAGCTGCTGCAGTTTAGAGCTGAGTGTGACAATGACCTTGACCTCTGGACAGGGGGAGAAAGCTGCTCACTTCAGAGGTCAGAGTGCATATCATGACCTTGCTGTTTGCTGGTTTCCCTTCTTCAGAGAAAATGGTTCCTTGGCCTCACCTTCACTTTTGTGTGACACTTTCTTTTCCTAACTTCTCTGGTTATGTCCGTGAGTTTTTCTTCAGCCCATATCCAGTCTTTGCCATGGCAGTACAAATTTGAATTATTTGAGATACACTTCTTGGGTTCAAGTGCTTGCTTGCTTTTGACCTTTGCGAAATTATTTTCTAAGCTTCTTCTCTGCTTAGGAAGACTATTTTTCCTCTTTCTTTCTTTCTTCTTTTTCTTTTTTTTGGGTAGAGGTTTTTGTCTAAGTGCGTATGCACTCACCAGAGAGAGACACAGACAGAGACACTGAGAGGAAAGTGAAAAATCACCCCTTAGGAGGGATGGCCAGTCACAATCCCTTCTCCATTTTCCATTCTCTTCCTGGGATCCTGGGCACGCACACACATGCACTGAGCATGAATTTCAAGTCACCGGGTCTGGGACTAGAACTGTGGTTAGCCATGTGGGAGTCCAGTGATGTAACCACTACACCATCTGCTGGCCCTAGGAAAGCTTGTTTTTTTCTGAGGAGTAGGTGTCTGAATGAATGTGAAGTTCTAAGCACAGCGTCAGGAACAGAGAGCGCTGCACTCAACAGATCTAAGCTATTATCACTGGCATTTGCCCCAAATCTGGCCTATCTTCTAAAGCTTCCTGGGATAGGCAATGTAAAATGCCGTATAAAATGCTTTGAGACTCAAAATACCCTACCTTGTTGTTACTGCAATGTTACTTTGCTCCTTAGTAGCCCCATTTTACTGGGGAAGGTTGAGTCAGAGGGGCATTGTTCTGAGTTAGGGCCATGGGGAGCGTCTGAGCCTCAGAAATTGAGTGGAGCATCCAGTGTTGAAGCCCTCAGACTAAACTCCGTTCTAGTTGCAGCCTCTGCTTTCCTGGCCAAGGCACACAACTCCACTCTGTCCACCTCTGCTTTCCTGGCCAACTCCACTCTGTCCACCTCTCCATCCCACACTGGAGTTGACTTTGGCCCAGTAGAAGGAGCTACGGGGCTTTCAGTTTAGACAAACTTGAATTCGAATCCTGTACGGTCATCAGTAGCTATTAAACTTGGGAAATAAAACTCTCAGAACGTATTTCCTCTTTCATAAAATAGGCTTAGTGATACTCATCTTGAGAGGGTCAAGTGAGATAAGTCTATGAAATTCCTTGCACAATACTTGGCACAGAGCAGGCCTCCCTTTATTCTGAGTGTTACGTGGCACAGTAGGTATTTACTAGGAGATCTTCCTGCGCTATACATAGTGAGGGGAATGCATGACTCAGGCAGATAAGGTGGTTTCACATGTCCTTACCAAAGCAGAGCCTAGTGCCAGAAGACACACAAGCCGGTTTGGCCTGCTCTGTCTGGTGAGAGGTTGGTGGTTGGTTGGAAGTTGAATCTAGGGCAAACTGGGCCCTTCTAAATTTGACCTATTTGTTTATTGAACATTTCAGCCACTAGCCTAGATGACCATGACTCTCTCTCTTTCTTCTTCTTCTTTGTTTTAGGTTTTGCTACAGGGTGTGTCTACTGGCCAAAGAGAGACGGAGAGAGATGGAAAGTAAGAAATCATCCCCTCTCAGGGGGGATGGTCACACTGCAATCCCTTCTCCATTTCTCCCTCCTTTTAGGATTCTGGACATGCGTGCATGTGTTTTTCAAACCACTGGGTGCAGGACTCATACCCTGTAGTAGGCCACGTGGGATCCAGCTGCCTTTATCCCCAGGCCTGCTGTATCAGTTTTCTGTGCTAATGATGGAGATGCTGAGTCTTCCCTGATCATTGGCTGCTATGATCTGAATCTGTTCTCCAAATTCATGTGTCAGAAAGTTAATCCCCAATGCAGCAGTGTTGGGAGATGGGGCATTTTGGGAGGCATTTAGGTCATGAGGACCCCACCACTATGAAAGGATGAATGCCACTGTAAAAGGCCTTTATAGAAAGAGTTCTCCCCTCTTGCCCTTCCATCTTCTGCCTTGTGATGACACAGCACAGCAGCCATCCAGAGATGCAGCATTCAAAATGCCACATTGGTAACAGAAGGCAGAACTGGCTAGATGCCAGTGCCTTAACCTTGGACTTCCAGCCTCCAGAACTGTGAAAAATAAATGTCTGTTCCTTTTAGAGAGGTTTTTTTTTTTTTTTTTTTTTTTTTTTTTTGGGGGGGGTGGGTTTTGTGGG
>NW_006209531.1:207203-211415 GCF_000334495.1 Tupaia belangeri chinensis | reverse complement strand
TCTTCTCCCCCATTCTCCTTTTGGGATTTTGGGCATGCACACACACGTGCCCAGCGTGTTTCAAGCCGCCGAGTCTGGAACTCAAACTGCAGTTGGCCATGTGGGAGTCCAGTGCCTTACCACTGTGCCACTGCTGGCTCCAAATGTCTGTTCTTATAAATTACTCAGTCAGTAGTTTTATATTATAGCAGCGCAAATGCACTAAGACACTGGTTTATCATCTGGCTTTGCATTTCTGCAGCTCTGTATTCCTAACGGTGTCTTATGGTGGTCTCAGCCAGTTTTGTACAGAGCTCAATAGCCTGAGGGCCAGCAAGTGCCATGGAGGTTAAGGTGGCTGGATCTCACATGACCAACTGTGCAGTTCAAGACCCCACAGCTTGGACAACACACTAGGCATGTGTGTGTGTGTGTGCCCAAAATCCCAAAAGGAGGATGGCAGAGAAGGGATTGTGGCATGGGCATCCTCCTTTGGGGGCAATTTCTCATTCTCTCTCTCTCTCTCTCTCTCTCTCTCTCTCTCTCTCTGGCAAGCACACATGTCCTATAGCAAAACAAAATAAAAATTTAAAAGTCAGCTTAATTGTTTCACCAGTGGGATAACTTAGTTCAATTTTCTTTAATCCAAGCTATGGGCCATTTAAATTAATACTCAGTATCCAATCTCTCCCTTTTATTTTTTTAAGAGAGATTTTTTACTATAGGGCATGTGCTCTCATCAGAGAGATAGAGAGAGACAGAGAGACAAAGCGAGAAATCACGCCCCCCCCCCAGGAGGATGGCCACGCTGTGACCCCTTCTATTCCAGTCTCCTCTTGGAATTTTGGGCAAGCACACACATGTGTCCAGAGCGAGTTTTAAGCTGTTGTGTCTGGGACTCAAACTGTGGTGACTACATGGGAGTCCAGCAACATAACCATTACACCATCTGCTGGTCCCAGTATCCAGTTTCTTAAAACAGGAGATAATTTATTACAGTGGCCAGGATGAAACAGTTGGTCAAGTCTGCCAGTCTTTTGCACACTCTTTGTTCAGGAGTGATCTATCTATACCGAACAGCCTAGTGATGTGAAATTTTCTCTCCTAATGTAAAAAAAAAATTATACTTATATATGATATATATAATATATATGACATATGTATATAAGATTTAAGTTACATACATATGTCATATATATATAATCTTATATATATGTATGTGTGTGTGTGTGTGTATATATATATATATATAAAATCTTCTTTGAGTAACTCCTTTAATTCTGAAAGTAAAATCTTTAAGAATCTCAGAGTTGGAAAAAACGCACTGTATTGAATTAAAGTTTCCACCACTTACTAGCTGTGTGACTTTGAACTTCGGTTTTAACAATTTTTTTTTTCAGGGAGACTATTAACCAACTTTAAAGAGTTGTCTAAGGGCTAAGTAGGCTAATAAATCTCGAGCCCCAAGCACTATGCCAGATGTATTGTGAGGGCCAGATGAATAGCAGTTTTTATAAATAAGGTGAGGATTGTAAAGATGCCACTGAATTTTGCAATTAGGTTAAGGGTGAGCTCTGCGGGTTCAGTGGAGAGGCAGAGTGGAAGTGTGACTAAAGGCAAGTGAGAGCTTGAGAAAGAGCTTGAGGAGTGAAAAGAACTAGCTGCTCTGTTTAGAAATGTGTTGAGCAACACAAAGTTAAAACGCAATACTCTGCAAGGCTGGCCCACAAAAGGAAGTTCTGGGTTCCCATCTGGAGACCTCCTGATGTTGCAGGGCACGAGCCTGTGATCCAGGGCTGGCTGAGACTGGGGGTGGATCGCGGTGTCAAGACCTGTTGAGACGCTGTCTCCCGCTACCTCTCTATCTTGTCATGGAAGAAAGAAAGAAGGAAATTCAAGTAAAAAAAAAGTGTTTACTTAGGAAAGGAGAGCTACGATAACTTGGAAAATGACATAAATCAAGAAGAGGGCTTCTTGTTTTCTGTTTTGAGAGCACAGTAAGCACCCTAGAAAAGACAGGAATAAGAGGTAGTACAGAGGGTGGGACTGAAGAGAGAACACAGGGAGAGGAGAACTGGTCAAGATCTAGACTCTGGGTCATCAAGAACCAAAGCCTTGGAAAGGTATTGAATGCCTTTGTTCTCTGAGATAGATAGGAAGCATCTGGGTGCAGATACAGGTAATTTGAAAATGGACGGGAGAGGGACCAGTAGATGGCCTAATGGTTATGTCACTGGACTCCCATGTAGTAGACTGTGGTTTGAGTCCCAGACCTGGTGGTTTGAAACTCATGCCAGTTGCATGTGCATGCATGCCCAAAATCCCAAGAGGAGACTGGAGGAGAAGGGATTGTGGCATGGCCATCCCCTCTGGGAAGTGATTTCTCACTGCCTCTCTGTTTCTCCAGTGAGTTCACATGCCCTATAGCAAAAATCTCTTATAAAAAAAAATAATAATTAAAAAGAGAGAGAGAGAGAGAGGGGAGAAATATTTAGGCAATAATGGCCTGATTGCTTCTGGTTTCTATGTGATGTAGGAAACCCCATGTTAGCTATCCTCTAAGGTGACCCCAACCATCTCTACCTCCTGGTTCTCACAGCTGTGGGGTTCCCTCTCACTGTAGCAAGGTTGTATATGGCAGAATCTGTATTTATGGGCTGAATCATGTAAAATAAATGTGTAATGGAGTCCTAGAGCCCACAGAATGTGATCTCATCTGAAATAGGGTCTTTATAGAGGTAACTGAGTAAAAATGATGCGATTAGAGTAGGCCCTCATCCGATTTGACTGGTGTCCTTTGAAAGAGAGAAAACTTGGGCCCAAAGAGAAACATACACAGAGGGAAGGTGGAGTGAAGACACAGAGGAGGAAATGGCCATGTGACTGGAGTGATACATCAATGAGGTAGAAATACCGAGGCTTGCTGGCCAATGCTGGAAGCCAGGAAGAGGCAAGGAAGGACCCTCCATTAGAACCTTCAGAGGGGATCTGATTCTTCTGTAAGATAATACATTTCTGTTGTTTCAAACCACCCAGTTTTTGGTGCTTGATTGTGGTTGTCCTAGAAAACGAATATAGGATGGTATTAGTGTATTAGCATATCATTTCTGAGATTACATTTTTAAATAACTGTAGCTTCCAACTTGGGTGCACCATCATTCTCTCCAACCACTCCCCTCTGGGAGTAGCCAGCTGTCATGCTGTAAGGACATGTAGGCAGCCTATGAAGAGGCTTGCATGAAAAGGGTTTGAAGTGTCCAGCCAATAGTCAACAAGGAAGCAAGGCCCACCAGTGTTCTGTGAGTGAGCTTGGAAGGAGATTCCCACTTGAAACATCAGATGAGACTGCAGCTCTAGTCAACAGCTTGATCGCAGACTTACGAGAGTCTCTAAGCCAATACGACCTAGCCAAGGCACTCCTGAATTCCTGACCCATAGCACCTATGTGTTGTTTTGTTAAGTTGTTAAAATTTGGAATAATTTGTTATATGATATACTTGCTAACAGTGAAGAAGAGGTAGTTGATAAGAAGAGAGAATGCATGGATGGCTGTTGGGATCCTAAGTAAGAACGAGGTGAACTGGACGATGGAGATTTGATATGTTTTCAAGTGTATTACCTATTCCTTTAAAGAGTGAGACTTCCAATAGGATCGTCACACCGTGATCGCCTCCCAGGCTTAACCAGCATAGATCACAGGGGGACGTGTGCACTCTCAGTGCGTGAAGAGAAGCCCCAAGACCTGATGTTAAATGGAGAAAGAGTAGAGATTAGAATATATACCTATGATTGTAAATATATTAAAACAAAGAAACATGAAAAAGGTACATGATTAAGTTTTACGAATTTAAAAAACCCTTGTTATACCAAATTATATATACGAGAATGGTTTGTATCTTGAAAACACAATTGGGCTTATAGAAAAACACCACTGGGGGAACCAGCAGAAAACATAATGGTTATGTTGCTGGACTCCCATGTAGTCCACCACAGTTCAAGTTCCAGACCCAGTGACTTAAAACTCATACTGGGCACATGTGCATGCATGCCCAAAATCCTGAGAGGAGAATGGAGGAGAAGGGATTGTGGCATGGTCATCTCCCCCAGGGAGTGATTTCTTGCTTTCTGTCTCTTCAGCGAGCACATGCACCATATAGCAAATAACCTCTTTCTCTCTCTCTCTCTCTCTCTCAAAAGAAAAAAAAAAAGGGACCAGCAGTTAGCATAATGACT
>NW_006209531.1:204652-207068 GCF_000334495.1 Tupaia belangeri chinensis | reverse complement strand
CCTGGGGGGTGATTTCTCACTTTCTGTCTCTCTGTCTCTCTCTGTCTTTCTGGCAAGTGCAGGTGTCCTAAAGCAAAAACCTCTCAAAAAAAAAAAAAAAAAGGAAAATACTAATAGGAACATTTTTTAAAAAGCCAAGTAGTTATCTCTAAGGAGTTATAAGGATGACTTTTTAAAATCTATGTTTAAAGACATATTCATTTTTAAAAAAATGATATATTATTTTTGTGAGAAAACATTAAATATCCAGAAAAAAATGAGGAAGAAATAAAACAAAATATAATCAGGGGCCAGGACCAGCAGTTAGCATAATGGCTATGTTGCTGAACTCCCATGTAGTCAACCGCAGTTCGTGTCCTGGACCCGGTGGTTTAAACTCTGTTTTTCTGGTACACACACACACACATATATATATATATATATACACACACACACACATATATATAAAGTTAGGGGTTAATTTAGTGAGATAGAATTGTTTCCCCTTTTCTATTGTCAGAGGGCATGTGCACTTGGTGGAGAGAGTGAGAGAGAAAGAGAGAAAAAGCATCCTCAATGGAGAGTGCTCATTCCACAATAGTTTTTCTATCAAGATTTGAACACATGTGCCTCGTATGTTTTTCAAGCTACCAGACTGGGATTTGAACTATGGTCAGCCGTGTGGGATCCAGCTCTCTATGCACAACACTTAACTGCTGTGCTACAGGGCTGGTCCTCACCTTCTTCCAATTATTTTACCTGTTGAAAAGTTTATTTTTTGGTATAATGAGCATATATTTCTTTTTATAATTATAATAAAATAAAAGCTATTTAAAAATAAATATCAAATCCTGTTAGAATTTTATTATTGGCCAATCCTGATATGAATACCGTACTTCAGCTGTGAAATATTGGTTTCCTTGACCCAAAATAAAGATTTTCTGCTGAGACTTCCCGCTCCAGACTCATTTCTAGTGGGTAGAGACAGCTCTGTGTCTCTTTCTCTCCATTTCTGTCTGTCTCTGTCTCGCTGTGTCTCCCTGTGACTTAATTTTTTAAAAAATCTTTTTTAAGGTAAAGTATTCTCTGGGCTCTCAAACCTCTCCTTTATTGTGTTAATTGGTGCCTTTCCTCACTTCATTTAGGAAAGGGACCAGTGAAGCCAGGCCTATCCTGACATGGATACCATACTTCATATTGGTATTGTGTGGCGTGCCATGTGCACCACACAGTTTTCATTTTTGCTTTTTAAAATTACAATCTTTTTTATTTTCGTTTTTCCTTTTATTTTTCATTTTATTTTTTCTTCTTCTTTCCTTAATTCTTTTCCTTTTTCCTTTATTTATATTCATTTTCTCATCATCCTCTATGCACTTAGTGTCTAGACAGGTCCACGTGAACAGTTTCCAATCATCTGAATATGGTTAGAGTCAGAATATTCCTGTTTTCACCCTGAATATGATGCACAAAGAGTGAAAATGGAACAGAAGAAAGATTGCAGATCACCTCCTTCTTCTTGCCTCTGAACGCTCAGATTGAACTTCAAGAATCAGGAAGAAACACACCATCCATCCAATGACTAGAAATCACTGCAGGATCACAAGAAATATGGGAAAGCAAGACAATACCTCTCCTCCAAGGGAAAAGAATAACACCTCTTCATCCTCAGACAGTACAATGAAACTCATGGAAATGTTTGATAAAGACTTTAGAATATTTGGGGCCGGCAGGTGGCGTGGTGGTTAAGGTGCTGGACTCCCACATGGCCGACCACAGTTTGAGTCCCGAACCTGGAGGCTTGCTTTCTCACTTTCCTTTTCTCTCTCTCTGGTCAAGTTAAAAATAATAATAAATAAAATAATTATTAAAAAAAAGATTTTAGAATAGTCATAGTGACAAAGCTAAGAAAAAAAATATTTTAGAATATTCATAGTGACAAAGCTAAGAACTGTTCTATCTACAGAGATGGAAGAGAAGAGAGACAATGAACTGCAGAAGAGGCAGGAGAAAAGAGCTAATGAGTTCCAGGAGATGAGGAAACTCTTGCAAGATCTAAAAGAGAAAATACACACTGTAAAAAAGGATCAAATGGACCTGGTTGAGATGAAGGCTATAATACAGGAAGTCAAAATCTCCCTTAAAAGTATTAAAAGCAGACTAGATCATATAGAAAATCAAATCTCAGATGTAGATGATAGAATCGCTGGCCTAGGGAACCAGCAGTTAGCGTAATGGCTATGTTGCTGGACTCCCACATAGTTGACCACGGTTTGTTTCCTGGACCTGGTGGCTTAAAACTCATGCCGGGCGCGTGTGTGTGCATGCCCAAGATCCCGAGAGGAGAATGGAGGAGAAGAGATTGCAGCGTGACCATCCCCCATGGGGGGTGATTTCTTGCTTTCTGTCTCTATGTCTCTCTCTGTCTGGCGAGCGCACG
>NW_006209531.1:195657-204619 GCF_000334495.1 Tupaia belangeri chinensis | reverse complement strand
CCTGCAAGAAAACTTTCCAAACCTAGAGAGGCACTCAAAGATCCAGTCCTAAGAAATACAAAGGACCCCAAATAGAATCAACCCAAGATATTCTCCAAGACACATTATATCCAGATTGACCAAAACCACAGACAAAGACAAGATACTAAGACTGCCAAGAGAGAAACGGCAAGTTACCTACGAAGGATATCCCATCAGGCTAACATTGGACCTCTCATCAGAAACAATACAAGTGGGGAAAGAATGGGAAAATATATTCAAAATGTTAAGAGAAAAGCAATTTCAACCAAGAATACTATATACCCAGCAAGATTATCCTTCATATGGGAAGAAAAGACAATAATATTCTCAGATAAACAAAACCTGAAAGAATTTACCAACACCAGACCAGATCTCCAAAAAGTTCTGAAGGGAGTGCTATATCAGGAAAATTAAATACAGACACACAGAAATAAGAGTTTAAAAACTAAGAAAATGGCCAACTTAATTATAGAGATATGTCTGGAGTTGAATATTATATCCCAGATTTAATTGGGAAGATCACACCACAACAGAAGATAGATTAAGTACATGAGACTAAACTGGTGAAATAGCATTTTATGACTTTTGACTAAAATATTGCTGATTTTCTTCTAGGCTTTGTTTTCCAGTTTTAAGAGTTTTTGCCTTGTTTTGAGCTGCTGGTAGGTTCATGTACCTACTATTTGAACAAAATCCTAACCTCTTTCCTGGTTTTAAGTTTTAAGTAAAGTTCCTTAGTATTTCTTTGATTTATTAAAGCTAAAACTGCTTTTTTGAAATTAAAAATATATTAAAAATACCTTTTAATGACCACAGTAAGCTTTATAGCATCAGCTAGGTGTTACCTTATAGTATATTCATTCTACTCAGAGTTTCACACCTAAAGTCAGACCCATTCACTGATATGTACATACCGGCTGAACTTGCTATTGAAAGTGGTTAGATTACTTAAGAAACTTTGTGTATCAGTAAAATGTGGGGGGAAAAAGAAATGGAAAACAACTGTAGACACCTAAGATGGTATGGGAAGGGGGTGAGAAATGGCGGACGGTGAGAAATAGGGGTAAAACTAGAAATGAAAAATGAATGACAATAACACGTATTATTAAGCCACGATGCAGTATATTTTGGATGGGAAATCACATTTTGTATGCTGTGACAATGCTCAGGGAATGAATGTAAACTAATTAATTAATTAAAAATGTTTCAGAAGAAAATTACAGTACACTTATAACTAGATTCTAGCTTTGTCCATAATTTTAGTTTAAGGTATTTTGTGAATCAATAAAATGTGAAAAAAATGTAAACAAAATAAAATTAAAAATAAAATTAAAAAAATAAAAAAACAATTTTATTATCTGACAAAGGGAGTAGGATGTAGCATTAATAAAGCAGTTTAGAGTCTAGGAATCATTTAGATCGGGGGTGGGCAGACATTTCACGCAAAGGGCCAGAGAGTAAACATTTCAGATTCTGTGAGCCATGTGGTTTCTATCGTCCTGCTCATGGAGTACGACAGATGTCAACAATAAGGAAATGAATGGAGTAGTTATGTTCCAAGAAACTTATTTATGGATATAGACCTTTAAATTTCATATAACTTTTATGTGGTCACAAGATGTTATTTTTCCTTTAGGTACATGTGTGTGTTTTTAATACATTATTTTTAAGTCAAGGTTTCACTGGTGCAATCCTCCTGCCTCAGCCCCCTGAACTCAGGGATTATAGGCGCTCATTACCACACCCCACCTTTGGGTTGAACTTGGAACGGAACCCAGGCCTTCCATGTAGTCCTGGTCGGTGTAGCACAGTGTTTTCGTAGCTCACACCATCACAGTTGGGCCTGTTTTTCCTTTTATCCTAAGGGTAAAAATCTTTTTCAAGGTATAAAAATAAATAAGATGCTGAATTAGGCCTACAGGCCATAATGTAGTAACTCCTGAATTAGATAAAAATCAGGACTAGGAAGGATAGAACAACATCACAATTATGCTGGAAGTCTTCAACAGGGATGGTTAATAAATGTGTTCATTTAATATATGATTTTTCAGCATCTTTATTCCTTTACTACAGATTTGCTACTCACTTGGCATTTTGGGAAAAGGATGCCGAGTCCTTTTCTTCAAACATTAATACAAGAACAGAATGAGAGGGAAAAAATACTCATGCAAATCCAGGTTTCTAAATGTTGAGTCTTTTATGTAGCAGGCATTTCTGGAAAACATGAGTAACATATATCTTTAATAAAGTCCGTGATGAGAAAATTATAGCAGTATAAACGGAATACTGTTAGGTCACCTAGGAGGGAGAGTAATTCTCACCGAAGATAAGGTTATGTTTATTGGAAACATTGGCAAGAAACAACCTAGTACTAACGCTAGGCAATTACCCATGGGGGAAAAAAAAACTCTGCAGAAGAGAAATGTTTTAAAATATTGCTACTAGGTACTACTAAGGAAAACTTTTGGGAACATCACAAACTTTTAAACAATAAACAGAGAGAAAAGAGTTTATAAACAGTTAGTCCTGAAGAAAATCACAACGCTAGGAGCTGATGGAAACAACTTTTCCCATGATGCACAGCACTATCTTTTTTTCTTTTTCACCCACAGAAAACCTTTTCTGGATTACTTTCTTGTATTGCAGCAAAAATAATGCATAGTGGGTGAATTCACAAGCAACTTCTTTTTTCTTTTTCTAAATAATTATTTTATTTAAATTTATTTATTTATTTATTTATTAAATTTGACCAGAGTGGGATAGAGCGAGCAAGAGAAAGAAAGTGAGAAAAGCAAGCTGCCAGATCTGGGACTTGAACCTTGGTCAGCCATGTGGGAGTCCAGTGCCCTCAACCACCAAGCCACTTGTCAGCCCCCAGTAACTGCTTTCATAGTCAACACAAAATGTAGAAAATAATTAGAAGACATATTTCTTCTTCTTTTTTTTTCTCCTAAATTATGCAGAAACCCAGCAAATGTAATTAAATATAGGGGTGTCTTCAAAAAGTTTATGGAAAACACTATGCATGGATTTGAAAAATTTCTTTGGTACCAAAATAAACTGATACGTACTTGTTATAACATATCTGAACACCTTCTATTTGGTCATTGGGAAAGTCATGACACATTTTTGCACAGGAAAACAGAAAA
Source organism: Tupaia belangeri chinensis (assembly GCF_000334495.1). Classification (NCBI taxonomy): domain Eukaryota; kingdom Metazoa; phylum Chordata; class Mammalia; order Scandentia; family Tupaiidae; genus Tupaia; species Tupaia belangeri. The sequence goes on along the minus strand of NW_006209531.1, from coordinate 201,449 downwards.
ATACATCATAACTTTCCTAATGACCTAACAGTATGAGGTACAAAGACGAATAAGACATCAGTTTCAAAAGAGCCCCTATCCAGGCAACATAAATTTATCAATTCTGCTAAAATCGAAGTAAGAACAAACATCGAATTTATGGTGACACTTGAGTGAAAGAACCATGGAATCATTGATGCTTATAAAAAGCATCCTAAGGGGACAATGTCCCAAAGTTCATAAATAGATAACTCATTTTTGTTTGTTTTAATGCAATTTTTTTAGATAACTCATTTTAACCAGATGATGTTGAAGATGATGCCTGCAATAGTAGATGATCTACATCAATTTACAAGTTAAAAACTAATTCATGGGCCAGGAAGTGGTGCAACCATAATGTAACTGGACCCGTATGAGAAAGGTCTTAGGTTTGCTTCCTGAGACCTCCCTGAGTGCACCAGTGGGGCATTGCAAGAATGCAAATGATCCAGGCCAGCTGAAAGTGGGGGGAGTTCCCTGTTGGAGGTATAAAATCTTCATGCCCTCATTGAAAAGGATGATGATTAATAGCAGAAACAACAACCAACACTATAGACATTGCAACTGGTTCAGCTTACACAATTCTGACCGAACGATTAAAGTTGAGTAAACTTACTGCTCTGTGGGCACTCACACCTTTTGCCTATATCAGTTGCGGACAATGAGCAGAGCTTTTGATAGAAATTTTTTTTTTTTGAGAGGTTTTTTCCTATAGGGCGCGTGCACTCACCAGAAAGAGACAGAGAGACAGAAGGCAAGAAATCACCCTGCAGGAGAGATGGCCACGCCACAATCCCTTCTCCTCCATTCTCCTCTCGGGATCTTGGGCACACACGCACATGAGCCTGGTGTGAGTTTAAGCTACCGGGTCCGGGACTTGAACCATGGTCGACTACATGGGAGTCCAGCGACATAGCCATTATGCCAACTGCTGGTTCCCTCGATAGAATTTTTTTTTTTCAGCTTTCTGGGTCCTTTAATTTGCTGTATATGTACTCTACACTGAATGTGATTCATTGCAAAAAATAATCTCTTCAAGAAATTGACAAAATACCAGATTCCCTATTAACAAGAAAAAGGGATCAGGTTTAACAGGCCAAAATAGAAGACGAGTCTGTCAGAACATGTTTGGATGGCACAAGACAGCTCTGACCTCAGGCCCTCTGTGCTGAACAAGAGTCACTGGCAAAACCCCGAGGCATAAGAACTGCAAGTATCTCAGTCAAGAGGGAAGTAAGAATGTTTCTTTCCCATTTAGTCATCCTCTGAGCTCTCAGCAGACCTTTCATCTGTAGCTACTGTCCAATTTGTGCGTTTATTTGTCCTCTCCTGTATTCCATTATTAGCTATAGGGATATGAACTTCTTTCTCTTCCTTTTTCCTTTTAGTTTTCTTAGTGTCTCTTTCTTCACTTTCTTCAGAACTGCTGGATGCTGAATCATCTGACTGGGAAGTGTCACTTTCTGCCTCTAAGAATAAAGCAGGTTTTTTGAGAGACTTTTTCCTGGATTTTTTCTTGCGTTTATGTGGTTCTTTTTTTTTTCCTGGTACTAGAAGTTCCGGTTTCTTCTGAAAATTCACTTGAGGAATCTGCTGCTACATCTGTGGCTTCTTGTTTGTTTTTCTTCGTTTTTTTTTGTGTGACTTTTTTTTCTGCTTTTTTTTGTGGGATTTCTTTGACTTCTTGTGTTTGCGGGATTCATGGGTAGATGATTTTACCTGAGGAGATTTTTTTTTCCATTGGTAATATCTTGCTGATCACTGTCTGTTTCAAATTCTTCAGGGTATAACTCTTTATAACCACTGTGACCCCATCTGTCTGGCATGTTAGCTTCATAATCATATAACTTCTTGTTCCAAGATTTAGTCTTTAGAAAATCATCTTCCAATGTCCCAGAAATTTCATTCTTTGTCCTCCAATAGTCTCTTTGACTTTCTTCATCAAAACCATCACTACGCATCCGGCTTGAACTACTGGGTAACATTTTCCTTTTCGTCTCCCGGTAAGCATCTTCCATCTGTTTCTCCAGTTCTATTTTCCACATGTCTGATTCCTCTTGAATCTTATTGTGAGCATCTGTGTGCCGAATGACATTCCTCAGAAGGACTTTCCCCAGTGGAACCCAGGACATTCTTCAATCGTGTGCCGCAGCCTCGCGTGGCAGGGGTGGGGGAAAGGAAGCGGTCCCCTGGATAGAAATTTTTAAAAAGTGGAATCAAGAGTTCATATTTCCTTAAATAATTGTAATAGGAAATGGCACGTGGCTTTGCCACTATGTTTCTGAAGACAAAGCATAATCCAAGCAATGGCTACCAAGAGATAGACTGATTCAGTCTAGGCCAGGTGGACCAGTCAAGAGCAAAGGTCATGGCAACAGTTTTCTGGGTAAGCTGGAGGCATTTTGCTTGTTCACTCTCTGGAGGACCAAAGAGTGAACACATCTATTTCGTGTTTTGAGCAAGTTAGCCAAAGCTTTAGCAGAAAAACACCTGGGAAAACCTCACCAGCATCCTTCTCTACCACACATTCCTGTTCATGCTTCTCATCAAACAAGGACAATTTGGGGAGAATTCAAATGGGAAATGAGTAGGCATCCACCTTACAGTCTTGAGTTGGCTCTTTCTGACTTATTTTTATTTCCTAATCTTAAAGAAATTTTTTAAGGGCTACACCCCCTTTAGTTAGTAATGTTAAAAAAAAAAGATGGCATTGACAGGGTTAATTTCCCAGGCTCTTCACTCAGTTCTTCAGGGACAGACTAAAAGGCTGGTATCATGGCTTATAAAAGTGTCTTGCGCTTGATGGACTTAGGTTGAGAAACAGCTTATATTTAAACATTTTTATCTTTTAACTCCAGTTTTCCATGATCTTCTTGAAGTCTCTCGTAAGAACTGACTCAGGACACTTTATGCATTATAAAACGCTAATGCTTATCAGCCCAACAGCTAACAATAACAGTTTAAAAAACAAACAAACAAATACATATGTTCTTTTAAATCCATCCTTAACTCTCCATACCACAGATAACTAACTACATTAAAAAAAAGTTTTATTTTTCAGGAACCAGCAGTTAGCATAATGGCTATGTCGCTGGACTCCCACGTAGTCGACTGCGGCTCGCGTCCCTGACCTGGTGGCTTAAAACCCACACCGGGCGCGTGTGCGTGCGTGCCCAAGATCCCGAGAGGAGAATGGAGGAGAAGGGATTGCAGCATGGCCATCCCCTCCGGGGGGGTGATTTCTCGCTTTCTGTCTCTCTGTCTCTCTCTGTCTGGCGAGCGCATGCGCCCAATAGTGAAAAACTTCTCAAACAAACAAACAAAAAAGTTTTATTTTTTGGGGGGGGGGACCAGCAGTTAGTGTAATGGCTGTGTCGCTGAACTCCCATGTAGTCGACCACGGTTCGAGTCCTGGACCCGGTGGCTTAAACTCACGCCGGGCGTGTGTGCATGCGTGCCCAAGATTCCAAGAGGAGAATGAAGGAGAAGGGATTGTGGCATGGCCATCCCCCTGGGGGGTGATTTCTCACTTTCTGTCTCTCTGTCTCTGTCTTTCTGGTGAGCACACATACCCTATAGCAAAAATCTCTCCAAAAAAAGGAAAAAAAAAGTTTTTTTTGATAGTAACTTTTCTTTATGCTTTGGCATTTTAAGTGACTTTTTGACATTTTTACAATCTGTAGTGATATTTCTTTTTTCATTCTTGATACTATCAATTTGTCTTGTTTTTTTGATCAATCTTCATAGGACTTAATTTTATTTACAGTTATTTTTTCAGGGGGTGAAAAAATAGAAAGTCAGAAATCAGTCCCCTGAGAGATGGCCAGGCTGCAGTCTTTTCTCCTCTGTTCTTGGGATTTGGGGCACACATGCACACATGCTTAGTGTGTTTTTCGTGTGTGGGTCAGGACTTGAACTGCTACCGGCCATGTGGGATCCAGCTGCCTAAACCTCTGCATCACCTGCTGACTCAGTAATACATTTTGCTATATCCGCATTGAAGCTCTCTCTATTTGCACATATAACTGTATGGATAAGCTAATGCGACACGAACTATCTAAGTTCCAGTCTAGAGTCCCTAAGAGCCCCTAAGGTAGAATAAGGGCTGAGTGTTCTTCCTGAACTACTTAATTTATCTGTGTAACTCTAGTTGCATGCAAGCAACCCTAGATTCTAGGCACTTCTCAAAAAAAGGCAGCCTGAGTTTCCGCCTAAAAGAATCAAAGAAACAAACTTTCGCCCTCATTCTATGTTTCAGTTTCTAGACCTCCCAATCTTATTGAGAAAATGCTGGAGTAGTAGGTGGAGAGCTGTGTTTAACACCTACTTTGTAAGCACAACATTCTGTTTCTGAAAAATTGTAGACTTTCATGTGTTCTATTACAGAAACCTGAACAGGGAGGATTAATCAAATACCATTTGGACTTAAAAGCAACTTGAAACCTCTTCTAGCCAGCTCAGTCCCAGAGCAGTGGAAATGCAGAAATCAGCATTCTGGCCACAATTCAAGATGGCTTTCCAACTGCAGTCTTAATGTGAACACTTCATCACCCCAAAACCTCTCATTTAAAAAATATCTGAGGGTAGGCAGCATTAACACAGTGGTTAACACTCTGCGATGCTGGAACCACGTGGGAAGATCCTGGGTTCACAGCTGAAGGTCTCCCTTTACACACCTGCTCGTGATTGGAGCTGGCCCAGGCTGGGATAGAGGAACGAAGATCCTGTTGTGGTGCCTCCCCCATGAGTGTGTCCCCCCACCCCCACCCCCGCGCCCAAGATATAAAGTATCGGCTCCAAAATAAAAGAAGAGAACAGAAAAGAATAAATGTTTTTTAAAGATACTTCAGTTCTTTAGTCACTACAACGAAACCACACATCATGGCACGGTTAAAGAATCTATTTGAGCATCAAGGAGCACACGTGTCTTGATGAGACCTTAGGAGTTGCGCGCGGCCATGGGTCAGAGAAGGCCCGTTAATATTGCAAGACCTGAATTTCTTTTACCCAATAATCTTCCAGGTGTCTGAAATAAAACATTGCAAATACAAAAAAGAGCTGCCATTAGTCAGAAGATATTTTTAATGGAGACAGGATGAGGAACACAACTCCACGACCCAGGAGCGGCCAAGGTCTGCAACAGCTGCCAATAGAGCGCCCTGCACCTGCAGGCCACGCCCACGGCACTTTCCGACCCCGGCCGCACCCACCGCCGGGAGCCCACCGGATCACCGTAGGAAGGCCCCACCCCACCAAAGCTCCCAGCTCGCAAAGACTTCCATCCCTGGAGCCTGTAGGGTGAACTCCCAAGCCCCAGGGGCGGTCCCGGAAGTGACGTAGAGACGCGCCCTCCATTTTGTTGAACGCCAGAGCTGCTAAGTGCGTCAGTTGTGGAGAGACGTAGACGAGTTAAGTCCTGGTCTGCGGGGAGGCGGAAGACTCCGTTGCAGACTACGGACCTCTCTGGGTCTCAGCCGCCAAAGATCCTGTCCGGTAGGTGAGTGGCTCACTTTGAGGGCAAGGCTTCTCGGATCGAGGCTTCTTCATGGCCGCTCAGATCGGGAGTGGCCGGGGCTGCTCTCTTTGCGGAGGACGGCGCCTAATGCACGCAGTTGACTCGAGGTGGGCGCTGGGGCACGTCTCCCTTTTGGCATTGTTTGAGGGGTACTGACGGTGGAAGGGCGGTTATGTGTCTGGCTGTCCACACAGCGGGGTTGCACGCTCCTCCCTGCCACTCTTAGGGCTTCATATGGGAACCCCTTGGGTGCGCGGGC
>NW_006209531.1:153209-186288 GCF_000334495.1 Tupaia belangeri chinensis | reverse complement strand
CGCGGGGGGGTGCGCGCGCGCGCGCGGCCGGCCGCCATTGGGCTGGCCTTGCGGAGGGCGGGGTCGGCTCCGCCCGCGCTTCTCGGCCTTTCCTAACTGCGGCAGATGGGAGGGGGCCCCAGAGCCGCGGAGAGTGTGCGGCTGCGCAGTTCAAGAAGTGGCAGTGGGCGTTGCGGTTGCTGCGGTTTGGGCCCTGGAAGGGATCGTGTTGAGAGCCGAGTTTTAGTTCTGTCAGCCAGGCATCTGGCCTAATTAGGGGCACTCTTAGTTTGGGTTATAACGCCATTGGGTAAACATTTTATGTTACTTATGCTTTTGACCCGTCGACCAGGCGTTCCTCTGTGACATTCATTGGTATTGTCTCGATTGAATTAAAATTCTAACAGGGAATTCTGCCGGACGTCATGAGTGGCTGTCGAGTATTCATCGGGAGGTTAAATCCAGCGGCCAGGGAGAAAGACGTGGAAAGATTCTTCAAGGGGTATGGGCGAATAAGAGATATTGATCTGAAAAGAGGCTTTGGTTTTGTGGTAAGTATTTAGAACTGGGAGAATTACCAGTTACGTAGGTGAAGCTTTTGGTATTCATTGTTTTTGATCGGATTTAGTGTAGCTAGCAAATGTCTTCTGACAGTGTTAGGCAGCCTTGAGGCAGTGGATTTTGGTAAGGGTTAAAAAAGAAAATAAAAGCTCAACTGCTGATTGGAACCCATGCCTAGTTACTTCTTCACTAGATTTATTTGTATGGGGATGTCCTCAAGAGATTCCTCTTTCCATTTTCTCACATTTTTAGTGCTCTTAATTTGTTGTAGAATATGCACGTTAAAGCCATGTTAAGCATTTTAGGCATATATTTTAGGAATTTGAGGATCCGAGGGATGCAGATGATGCTGTATATGAACTTGATGGAAAAGAACTCTGCAGTGAAAGGTGAGAATCTTAGTTTCATAACTGCTTATCCCTGGAACATAGAGCAGACTAGGTCAGCTGGGATATCTTTGTGAGTAAATCTCCTGTGTAGTCTAAGTGTATAATGGAGACTTTTGTTTTGTTTCCACAGGGTTACTATTGAACATGCTAGGGCTCGGTCACGAGGTGGAAGAGGTAGAGGACGTTACTCTGACCGTTTTAGCAGTCGCAGACCTCGAAATGATAGACGGTATGTTATGAGTGACTGGTTGCTTTGAACAATCACTACTACAGGGGTAGTTTCAAGGTTCAGAAACCATTAGTAATAAATGATGCTGGAATCTACTGTAAAATCTATCCTGTTTCACATTACTGCTGCTGACAGGTCTGTATAATAACAAATAAACTGTTGGTAGGCTTTTGAATGATTTCTCATGTCTGATTGCTTGGACTTACTCAGAGTAACACAAGAAATGCACATCATTGCATTTTTTTCCGTTGTGAATACTCATTTTTTTCCTCAGAAATGCTCCACCTGTAAGAACAGAAAATCGACTTATAGTTGAAAATTTATCCTCAAGAGTCAGCTGGCAGGTTTGTTGAAATACGGTTTTGAGTTATTTCCATGTGGCTTTTTTTTTTTTTTTTAAGTAAATGGGAAGCTAATATTTTATTATTATTTTAAATTAAAAGTAGTTTTATCTTTTAATTAAATTTATGGGGTTAATTTTAATTTAAAACTTTTAATTAAATGTAACTGGGGGATATTTCAAATTTTAATGTTAATATCAAATGTAAATGTTTTGAGGATATTTTCTCTTGTTTTTGAAAATCAATTTTAACCAAATATTAAACCCTTTATTTGCCAGCCTATCTGTGTCGTTGGCCTTATGACGAGGAGTGCCTGTGGGTTATCCTAATCGTTGTCTTGGTCACTCTTGGTTGGGCCTGGTTGACTTTGCCAGTCAGCTCCTACAGTGATCATTTGGCCACCTCTAGATCTGTGTTTGCCGGTCTAGATGTAATCGATGCACTTGCTTGAAGTGCCAGGTTGCAGCGATCCCAGAGCGCTGATACCGTGATCTGATCCCTAAGTTGAGAGCTGTCTTCCTGTAACGCTTCCGAATGAATAAGAGGTCCTGGTCGAAAAGAGTTGAAAGATACGAAATTAGGTGGTCGTTGGAATCCTGATCGCAGTAAAGTGGTCCTTGGTAACTGCTCAAGAGTAGAACGTGTCTGCATCCGCCAGTAGTCTGCTAATAGGGAGGGCTGTGCGATTAAAGGCTTCCATCGATTGGGTAGTATCCTTCGAGTGGGTGGCGAAGAGCCAGTCGGGCATATGTCATGAAGGTTTCTCCGACCGATTAATGGTTTGCTGCTTGACTAGCCTAGGGAAATATTAATAAAGGTAAAGTAAACTTTTTTAATGACATATGGGGCACAAAATAACTGGTGTCTTGTAAATGTTCTGTTTTTTTTTTTAATATAAAACTTCTACTTTAGTCTTTAAAAATATGTACTGTTCTTTTTTGTTTTGTTTGTTTTTTTGTTTGTTTGTTTTTTTCCTTTCGTACTGAACTCAGCATAGACTAATACTACTTTAATGTTAAAAATCTCAAATTTCCTCTAGCATTTTGCTTAAAAGCAATATGCTATTTGCTTATTTCGTGCCCTGACATAATTTTTGAATTCTGATAGAATACAAGTGTGGTAAATACCATGTTTGTACTTTATCTAACATCTTCTCTTTCAGTAGTCTTGTTTTGTTTTGTTCTTTTTCTTTTTCTTTTTCTTTTTTATCATGTGCTTGTTTGTGTGTCAGCTTTCCTCTACTTTGCTTAACACAATTATCTTGTGTTAAGGATCTCAAAGATTTCATGAGACAAGCTGGGGAAGTAACCTTTGCGGATGCACACCGACCTAAATTAAATGAAGGGTGAGTGCGTGTTAGATTGCTATACACTTGCATAGACTTTTAAGATGTCCTGGAAATTTTGCTGTGAATCACTCTGAGTACTTAAAAAAAAATTTAAGATAATTATTTAATTTAATTTTTTTATTACTATTTTTCGATTTGACCAGAGAGAGACGAGGTTGGGGGCAGGGGAGTGAGAAAGTAAGCCACCAGGTTCGGGACTTGAACCATGGTCCAGCGCTTTAAACACCATGCCACCTGCTGGCCCAAAATTTTAACATACTTAAATGCAGTAGGTCTCTAACTGGGACATTGCTCCCTAGGGAACATTTGGCTGTCTCTGGAGACAATTTTGGTTAGAGATGTTATTGGTGGGCCAGCCAGGTGGCATAGTGTTTAAGATGGCTGGATCCCATATGTCCAACTGTGTGGTTCTAGTCTTGGGCTTGGCAACTTGGCAAATAATCCTGGGCGTGTCTGCCTGCATGCCCAAAAGCCCAAGAGGAGGATGAAGGAGAAGGGATTGTGGCATGGCCATCCACCTTGGGGACTGATTTCTCCTTATTTGCTCTTTCTCCAGCAAGTATACACACCCTATAGCAAAAAAAAAAAATTTCTGAGAGTAAAGGTGCTCGTTGGTATTTATTGAGTAGAGGACAGCTAGGCCTGCGGCTAAACATCCCTCAGTGCACAGAAAGCCCCCCCCCACCCCCCCACCCCCGTGCGCAAAAAATTAATCTGGATCAAATCGTCAGCAGTGCCATACTTTGCTGTAATGCTATGTTTGTCAGAATTAGGCTTAATATGACAATAACAACGTGAACACAAATTATTTCTAGACTCTAGTGTATGCAGTGTGAGAAACTAGGAGATGAATATGTAGTCACTTCCATATTTGTTGGGGATCTGTTAAAGGGACTCCTTTCCCGTTGACACTAAAATCCAGGATGCTGAAGTCCCTTATGTAAAATGGTGTATTATTGGCATATAACTTACGCACATTCTCCCATTTACTTTAAATTATCTCTGTGTCATATGTTTTACAATGCAAGTGATAGGTGCACAGTCATGCTATATTTTTAAAATTTATTATTTACTAGAATGTTTTTTGATCAATGGTTTGTTGAATCCATAGACGCAGAATGTATCGATACAAAGAACTGACTACTGTAAGACTGGCTGTTTTTTTCCCCCCCATTTTAGGGTGGTTGAGTTTGCCTCTTATGGTGACTTAAAGAATGCTATTGAAAAACTTTCTGGAAAGGAAATAAATGGGAGAAAAATCAAATTAATTGAAGGCAGCAAAAGGCACAGGTATCTCTTTAATATTTTTAAGCTATAAGTTTTATTTTATGGATTTGTAGGGCCTGTCTTGTAGGCTGACCTCGTACATTTCTTGTCTCCTCCCCCCAATTCTCTGCCTTTTTATAGTAGGTCAAGAAGTAGGTCCCGATCCCGGACCAGGAGTTCCTCTAGGTCTCGTAGCCGATCACGTTCCCGTAGTCGAAAGTCTTACAGTCGGTCAAGGAGCAGGAGTCGGAGCCGGAGCCGGAGTCGGAGCCGGAGCAAGTCCCGATCTGTCAGTAGGTCTCCTGTACCTGAGAAGAGCCAGAAACATGGTTCTTCAAGTAGATCTAAGTCACCAGCATCTGTGGATCGCCAGAGGTCGCGGTCCAGGTCAAGGTCCAGATCAGCTGACAGTGGCAATTAAACTGTTAATAACTTGCCCTGGGGGCCTTTTTTTAAAAAAACAAATTCCCAAACCATACTTGCTAAAAATTCTGGTAAGTATGTGCTTTTCTTGTGGGGGGTGGGGTTTGGGGGGTGGGGAATGGGTTGGGCTGGATATCTTTGTAGATGTGGACCACCAAGGGGTTGTTGAAAACTAATTGTATTAAATGTCTTTTTGATAAGCCTTCTGCTCACACTTTTGTGAATGTCTGAAGTAAATAGTTTGTGTATATTGACAGAGCTCTTTTATAACTAAAGCAATTTAATTTTTTTGTACTAGAAAAAAATTTGAACTTTTTAGTTTCTGGTTATTCAAGTATGTTAATTGAGAATTAGTTTAATGTCTATTAAACTAATTAATAGCTTTGGACACTTAAAAGAGCTCTAACTTTGCTTGTACATAAAGGCTTAATTTGAGTTTTTCTTGTTAGGGTCAGGGGTGTCCTACTCTTCAACAGCTGCAGGACAGACACATTAAAGCAGCTGTTTGTTATTGATAATAAAATACTACAAAATTGCTTTTTGTTTGTCTGAAATTCTATGCTTTCTATTGCCCCCATCCCTATTTGTGTAGATTTGAAATACATACAACATATCTAGAATTCTGGAGTTTGGTATGGTGCATTTGTCTGTCTCTCTTTTTGTTTTAGTTTGCTATAGGGTGTGTGTGCTTTTCAGAGTCAGAGAAAGTGAGAAATCACCCCCAAGAGGGATGCCTACACCACAATCCCTTCTCCATTCTCCTCTCAGTATTTTAGGCACATGCATATGGTGCCTGGTATGTTTTTCATGCCGTCGGGTCTGGGACTTTGAGTCACACAGTCTGCCAATGTGGGATCCAGTCACCTTAACCACCATGTCACTGGGTGGCCCTTTTTTTTTTTTTCTTAATGTTGCCACTGCCAGGCTAAAGAAAATATAGGCCAACAGTTGAAAGTTGAACTAGTAAGTTTGAGATTAATTGTGTCTCTCCTATACTGTCCTTTATCACTTGACTTTATTGTATTGACATCAAGTTACCTAAGGCTTCCAGAGCCAAGAGAAGGGTAATACATAAGTGTTTGGGAAGCAAATTACAGATGTTATTGTTTTTGACTGTCTAGTGTTACTCAGTTTTGATGATCAGAAGCTATCTGAAGCTTTTTCTCAGTGGGGATGGTTAAGGGACTTTGCCATGCTGTTGCTTGGAGTCCTGGGACATGTATGTGACAATTATGTTTGAGTGGAAACTATAGTGAAAGCTGCCTAAAGTCTTGATAAGGCCATATCATTTTACAGGAGGAAATCCAGAGATTTTTCAAATAATGAATAAATGGAATGGTACAAGAATCCAGAAATTCTAGCTTTAGTACCTCAAAAACCCATTCCTTCTCATTCTTGGCATAAACTCTCCTGCCCTAACTTTGCTGGGATTTTATTTAAGAAGGTAGAATTAGAAGCACTGGAAACATTTAGTTTTGGGGTTTCCCAGTTAGGAGTTAGGGAGGGGGTATCTTAATTCAAAAGGTTTTGAAAGGTTTTTGATCTTCTCATATAAAGGCCACTTCCCAGCTGTCTCTAAAACAAGCTTAGGCAATGTAATGCTTTATTATGAGTGTTAATTTTGAGGGGACTGGTTTGCTCAAAAATGGGTAGAACTTATTCTGTAATGTATCTCTGTTGCACCCAGCAGCCCGAAATTGCTTTCAAAAGGTAGTACTTTTCCTGGGGCTCTTTAACTATGGTACTTAGGGTAGTGTAGCAGTACGTACTTTGACATTTTGCCAGTTTTTGTTCCTTTACTCTATACTCAAAAAGAATCAGATGTTTACTGCAAGCATTAGGAGGGAATAAAATATATCCTTTAAAAAAGAAAAAAACTGGATGGAGTTGTTATGAATTCTCAGAACCAGGACTTGAGAAATCATAAAAGCAGTGTTTATGTAATTCTGAAAAAACTTGTAGGACCAGTCTTGGTAGGGATGTTACATGTTCGTATTCCTTCCATCTAGCTTCCTTATGTTACATGTTTGTATTCCTTCCATCTGTTTTCCTTATCGAGGGTGAGATATTTGAAGGCCACCTCTACCTTCCTTAAAAAAAACTAAGCAAACTTAACTCTGTTCTATGGAGCTGAGTTTCTTAGCAGATGATGTCAGCTAGAGAAAACTTGGAGCAAACCATTTGAATGGATAATCTTACAAAGATAGAATCCGTAAAAACGGTAGGTTGTTTTTTCAGAAATGTTTTAATGTTTTTGCCACAGGGCATATGTGCTCTCTGAAGAGACAGTGAGAGGGAAGGTGAGTAATCAGCCCCCAGAGGGGATGGCCATGAAGCAATCCCTTCTCCATTCTCCTGGGATTTGGGGCATACATGTACAAGTGCCTGGCATGAGTTTCAAGCCACTGTGTCTGGGACTTGAACTGTGGTCAGTCATGGGGAAGTCCATGCCTTAGGTACATGCCACTTGGTGGCCCCAGAAATCTGTTTATAAGAAGATGTTAGTGATCCAAATTGATGACTCTTGTTCTAGTGTTGAAAGTTGTTTGACATTTGTCAAACTTAGGGCCTGAAATTGCCTTGTTTACATGCGATGATAAAATCAAAAGGCGTGGTCCGTGTTTTGTATGTTCGTTAAGTGTTAGGTTTCCTGATAATCTTGTACTTAGCCATTATTAGTATGTGAGTGATGTGCAAAAATGTTTATATTTTATTAAAGAAACTTTGAAACAGTATTTTTATCTATTTGAGTTGAGAAACCATTTTGGCAACCCAAAGCTTTGGGGGTGATTCATTTGAAAAAACCATAGTTATGTTAGCATGTATGTTTATTTTCTGGCTTTTCTTTGTTAGTTTGTCCTTTCTCTTTCTGGGATTATATTACCCAAAAATCTTTCATTTCATTATAGTTGGGAATAGCCATCTTCAATTTGTTTTGAGTAAATTTCTTCTGCATTTTAGTATATCTACTTTTGTATATTTGTCATATTCGACACTTCTCAGGCGTTTTACGCCCTAAGAATAATGTCAACAGGGAAGGAATGGGATCTGAAAGTTGGAATTTCTGCAATCTACTATAGTACTCTTTTTTTCATTAAAAATAATAACTTGGGACAGGATTTGGGTATTTGGTTAATGGGTCAAACACCCATATATTGATTAGTTCAGGAATTGAGTGACTTAGGCTTATCAGCCATTGCTCTAGAGATCTAGGGGCAAAAGGCAGATTTCATTTCTGCTTTTGTAGAGTGAAGTCACTGAGTGCATCTTTCTTTTAAAGTTTTGATAGGTGAGGCTTCTTGGTAAGATATCCTTAATCATCAGGCTGAGGCTTGATTTCTGACATTTGCTAGAAGTGCTGGAGAAAGACTCATTCGAGGCTGATCTGTTGCTCATACTAGCTGCATGCTGCGTCTAGTTTACCACATTGGGTTTCTGTATTGCCTTCTGGTGGGAATCCAGGCCACTGTGGGGAGGGCTAGGCTGTGCCAGGGGAGCACTCTTCGCCTTTGTAGGTGCCATTTCCTACCGTGGAAGGGGAGTACTCTTCACATTTATGGGTGCTGTTTTCCACCGTGTAAGGGGAGTACTCTTCACATTTGTGGGTGCTGTTTCCCAGAGTGCCAGGAATTGTTTCTTCAGTCTTAGCAGCTGTGTAGATCACTTTTGTTTTATCTGTAAAGTTAAGGGTCAAAGGTTTGAAAAGTGAACGACAGGTGTTAATATAAAACTTAGTGTGGAAAATATAAGAATGCCAGTTTAACCCTAGGCTATGCTGTATGGGTCTTTATTCCTCTATCATCTGTTCTCTGATTTACTCCTAAACTCTGGTGGGTTGATTTCCTTTTCCCTGAATTTCCGAATGGTAGTACGAATAATAAGAAACCTAAAAAGTTAAGAGTATTGAAGTTGTCATTCTGCCTCTGGCTTCTCTGTATAACAGTCAAACAGAAAGATGGTTTGCGTAAGCGAGGCTGTCTTCTGGAAGTTAGGAGGGCATGGGGGAGGAGTGAGCTTTAGGGTTATTTATCCAGATTCTCAGGCTCTTCCCCCTCTCCTGCCTTGGTCTACCTCCTTTCTTTCAAATGAGGAATTGATGAGCTTTGAAGACAGGAGTCAGGGTCCACCTTCCCCTCTTTGTGTAAAATTCTGGGTGTGAGAGTCAAAAACACCAAAACCTGTGATAGATTCTTCCACCCAGATAACAGCTACTCAGGGCCACTAGCTATGAGGAAGGTTTTTTTAGTTTAGTTTTGCTACTGGGATCTTCTGAGGTATATTTAGAGAGTAAGTTCTTTTCGTGTTATGAGAGTTAAGAATCCAGAGTGTATCCTCTTGAGAATATTACAGACTTTACCTGAACTAAAAGCTGAGAATCTGGTTGGTTGGTTCTAGAAAATTCTCCCATAAATTTCTCCCTTCCTGTGCACTGTCCCCTACATAGGATAAGGGAGGGTAGGGAACCTTGGACAACAAATCTCTCTTTGATTACAGGTAAGCTTCAGGCTAAATTCTTTCCCATAGCTTCACTTTAGTTTTGCACAGCAGCTTATAAAATGATTCTGGAGCATGGTCAGTAATTTATTGGTGACTTTTTGGTTGCTTAATAACCAAGATCGGAGGACCAGCAGTTAGCATAATGGCTATGATGGCTATGTTGCTGGACTCCCACGTAGTCGACTGTGGTTCACATCCCGGACCCGGTGGCTTAAAACTCCCGCCAGGCGCGTGTGCGTGCGTGCCCAAGATCCCGACCGGAGAATGGAGAAGGGATTGCGGTGTGGCCATCCCCCCTGGGGGTGATTTCCCGCTTTCTGTCTTTCTGTCTGTCTCTCTCTCTGTCTGGTGAGTGCATGCACCCTATGGCAAAAACCTCTCCCCCCAAAAAAATAAATAAATAAAATAACCAGGATTATTATATCTTGGCTAATTTTGAAATGAGAGCCTGCATTTGTGAGTATAATACGAATTCCACCAGGGAAAGTTGTATGAAAGGTGTAAATCACAATCTTAAGGGGTTCTACAAAAGGGGACCCTCAGATAACATGGGAGTTGAGGCAGTTGAAGGATTTGGGTAAGTGATTAGGAAGAATTTATGGATGTTTCAAGTTATGAAGTACTGAAATGTATTGATACTACAAAGTAAGGTTAAGTGTCTTGGTTAAAATAAGATGCTTGGAGCTAAAAGGGTGCTTTAAAGTTAGTTATGTTGAAGATATTGGAATTCTCTAGCATTTTTAGAAAAGAGCTCAATATTAATCTATTAAATTTGTGGTGGTAGAATCCTCTTTTACGGGGGTTCTAGATTATATAAAACTACATTGCTTTAGTATGTTTTCCATCATTTGGGGGTGGGGGTACCAGTGGTGCTGAGGACCTGATTCTGGGGCATCAGAGCTTAGTCCTAAAAAAATGTTTTGAGCTTTTGAGTAAAGACCTTTGATACAGTATCTCAGAATTTTCTAATGTCCAGGGTGATTCTATCCTATTTCCTCATGCTTAATCCAACTTGTGGGTTTCTCCCAGCCAGAAGGCAGAAATGGACTCCAGTCAGTCAGGTCTTTCATCTTAGTGCCATCTGGTTCCTAGAGGCTTGATAAAAGTTAAAACCCCATCTAAAAAACTCCCTGCTAGAAACTTGTGTTTTGGCAGGCCCAGGTCCAAATAGGAGTGGAATGTGGGAATAACTCAGTACCTTTGGAAGTCTTGATTTTCTCGTAGCACCGATAGATGGCAATAAGGAGCAGCCCTTCTCCAAGTTGGAAGATCATGTAGAGGAGAGGAAAGAAGAACAATGGTCCAATGACTTCCGGGCGAAAGGTCACATTGAGGATGGTGGAACAGAGTTGAACATTCTGGCATCCAGTCTCCATGCTGACAGTGCGGCTGCACCTATGTAGATGGAAAAAAGCTCCATACACACTCAGAAAGGGACTTGAGGGAACAGCTTTGCTTGCTTCTTACCTCCCACCCCTTCCTAGTAACTCCAGGACTCCCTGAACAGTAACATTGGGAGATGAAAGATGTGTGGAGTGGACCCTTTTCTTCAGAACACTAATCCAGGAATTTTTTTATGAGTTTTTTTGAGTGGCTTGGAAATCTTAGTTTATCTGTTTGTTTATGATTGCCAAATTAAAAGTTGGAGAAATGCCTGACTGGTTGGGGGATGGAGAAGGTGCGAGCCAGTATAAGTCATTGCTTATGTTGGGCTTATAGAAAGTTAATTTCAACATAGAGTAGAAGATGGCTGTCTGGAAGGCCTGGGACCTTGTTCTGTTCCTGAGTTTCTGGCTTAGACATCTTTAACTAAAACACATGATTAAACCTCAAAAACTATTGAGTCTCAGTGTCTATCTTTGGAACACATCATGTATTACACTCCATAGTAATTGGTCCTTTAATAGCATGGTTTTAAAACTGGTTATTTTTTAAATTCTGTTTTAAAAATATTTTGAGGAATGCTGCTTTGTGGAAGCATTTGTCTACTGTGGCTGAAAAGAGGAAGCAGGAAGCCCAATGTTCCCACACCTCTAACCGACCATTCCCCTAGAGAGAGCTATTGCTGAGTTCCAAGTCTACTTCAGTTTTGAGTGCCGCTTACAGCTGATGTGCCCTTGCTGGGACTAAAGCCTAGGCAGAAAAGGAGATGAGAGGAAGGAGGAGTATGATCAACATGTATCACAGTAACATGAAGCTATCCCAGGTGCCCTTAACCCAGGAGTTGGCTAGGACATGGCTCTAGGCCTTGGAGGAGGGTACTTAGCCATTGTTTCTGTTTGGATGCTTAGCTGCATTTGGTGTCTGGATTAAATTTGGGTTTCTAACCTATTCAATACCTTTCCTCAGTATTTTCCACAGTCCAAATTTCCTTGTTGGTGCATTTTGAACATATTGGTCAGAAAAGGTTTTGCTCATCCCAGGTTCTTAGCTTTTTATTTTTCTGAGAGACCAGGAGATAATGAGGCCCTTGGGATAGTAGAACTTAAAATAAAACTTACTGTGCATTGAGGCGAAAGAGAGTAGAGAGAATGTAGCCCAGCAGGAAGCCAATGAAGGGCATCAGGGAGGAGGTGGCCAGCAAGTGTGGCGTCATGACAAACATGATGCTCTTGCCCACATTGATGACGGAGAGGACCGTGATGGCCACACTGAGCAGGAGAATGATGATCATCCCCGCCTATGCGAGAGGACAAGAAAAAAGACAATTAGGGTGGGGAGGATTTGGAGATTGAAAACTTTTATTTTTTATTTTATTATTTTTTTCAAGAATTACTTGTTTATTGGGGCCAGCAGGTGGCTTGGTGGTTAAGGGTGCTGGACTCCCACATGGCCAACTAAGGTTTGTGTCCCTGCCCTGGCGGCTTCCTTTCTCACTTTCCCTCCTCTCCATCCTCTGGTCAAAATAAATAAATGCATGCATGCATGAATGAATGAATGTATATAATTCCTTAAAAAATAGTTTAATTTTATTTATTTCCAATGAGGCATTTTATTTGTATGTGTGTGTTACACCCCTAGAAAGAATCATAGGATTTCCCCTCCTGTATGTTTCCATTTTGCTTCATGGTCCATGATGCCAGCTGAGGTGGTCAGTACAATGAAACCAAACTGATGCGATGGGGGCAGATTATTCTGCCATTTCTCTAGATGTTTGAGTTGCACACCAATCGGACTGATCACACACTTGTTTAACCTGCCGATTAGGTTCACAACAATTTTGCCAGCTCTGGTCATCAGTGATTTCTAATTCGCCAATGTAATCATGCTTCATCAGTTAGACACCAGACAGTGATTTTGGAGCACGGCCTAAGAAGCTGGCGTTTGCTTCTCTCTTCAGCATCGTTGATGCCCTTGAGGGCATCAGCCAGGACATTCATGCACACCATTATAGCGGCACAGAAAGATGGTGGAAAGACCTTATTTTATTTTATTTTATTTTATTTAATTTGATCAGAGAGAGACAGAAAGGGAAAGTGAGAAAGCAAGCCGCCAGGTCTGGGACTTGAGTCGTGGGTGGCCATGTGGGAGTCCAGCGCCTCAATGCCATGCTACCTTCCAGGCCCGGAAAACATTGTAATGAAACCAACGGTATTTGAAATGGAAGAGAATGTGAAAGACCTTTATTTTCCATCTTTTTGGATTTCTTATTGGTAGCTACGAAGCTTAGAGAACAGAGTTCATTAGCTCTTGTATTACTAAAAATTCAACCGAGAGTCATTGGCACAGCTGATAGCATACTGACTGCAGTACTGGAAGCCATGTGGCCCACTGTGGGTTTGGATCTTAGTTCAACCTGAAATGTGTCGGGTACATGCATGCCCAAGGTCCTAACTAGCTGGAGGGCTGGGTAAAGGGGGTTGTATTATGATGAGATCCTGTCAGGGTTATTTCTTATGAAAGAAAGAAAATGAACTTAGCCAAGCACAGCTTTTGCTTTTGATCTATTTTTAGATAGCAAATTCTCTGCGAAGCAGAACTGAAGGTATGAAACTAGGTACAGTAGGTATTGTAAATTGTTTTATTAGTCACTTTTGGAGGTGATAGACATAGTCCTCCAATACTGTCACTGTTCCAAATATTTTGGAACTCATTAGAATTTGTCATACTTATCTCAAAATACCTCCATTACAGATAGGGACTGTATCCATATTAGGATGAATTTGACTTTTGGGAATTGGCCAGGAGTCATTGAAACAGTAAGTAAGGTGGGTAGCCAAGTAATTTAAATTTAAATCCCAAATTTTGTGTAGCCATAAACAGTCAAGCCTACTTGAATGGTCTGCAAATTGGATATAAAGGAAGTTCCCAAAAGGAGTTTGAGAAATGTCTGGTGTAATAGCATCATTGGAAACAGGTCCACTCTGCCCATAGATTCACGGCCTGAAACTACAGGTCCACAGGTAGGTTGCTGTGAAAGCAACATTTATTGGGAACAATTGTTTTCAATGGTATTGTAAAAGTTAATACTTTATAGTTCCATCTTAAATATTTGTAAAAGTTTCCCCCCAATTTGCTAGAGGGTGTGTACACATGCCAGAGAGAGGAGAGGGAGAAAGCATCCCACAATGGAGTGTGGTCCTGTTGCTGTCTCTTCATTTCTTTGCTCTGTTGAGATTTTGAGTACATATTTACACATACGTGGTGTGATCCACAAGCCACCAGGGCTAGGATTTGACCCACAGTCAGCTATGTGGGAATTGGATTCCTTAATTGTCAGACCATGGGGCAGGCCTAGTATTTAAAGTTTTCATTTGGTGGATTTATGGTGACATTTCACTGTTAAAATTTTCAGCATGTACCATGAAGATGCAAGCTTTAAAATCGCATGTCCATGCCCTTTCCAAAGGGCATTTCAGGGAATGACGTGTTCATGTGTAAATTTAAGGCTCTCTGTCCCTTCCATCTTTTGAGTAAAAATTTATCAACATATACAGACTTCTCAAAATTGTTATTTGTAATTGTTAAATGTGTTAGTTCAGTTTCTAGTTCATCCACATATGTAGCATTTTATGTTTCTTAGTGACATTTTAAACAGTTGTGGTAAGATAATATTTAACAAAATTTCCCAACTTACCCATTTTTAAGTGTCCAATTCAGTGGCATTAAGTATATTCACAATATTGTCTTGGTAATATTTTAATTTTCTAATATTGCTCAAACTTCAGGTGCACAGCTGTGCATTTGTTTTTAATCCAGTTTCAAGTGATGTGATAATAGAAAACATCACTCATACCAGCCAGGTTCTATCCCAGGATAGGAAGCACTTTCATAGGTCTCATCAATAACCGCATGCTTCAAGTTTTACTGAAAGACTTATTAACTAGTGAGTTCCCAGTTTGCCCTTGCATTTAAAAAAAAATAATAATAACTTTATTTTTATTTGACCAGAGAGAGGGAATATTCTCAGATAATCCTTTTTATTTCTCCTGAAATGAAAAATATGTAGTAATGTATGTAATAATCCTCTTCTTTCATTCATGGTTTTAGTAATTAGAGTTTCTTTCCTTTTTTTTTCTTGGGTAATCTAGATAAAGATCATTACTCTTTAAATATTATTTTGCTTCATCTTCCTTCTCTTATCCCTAAGGGCTCAATGACATTATCTAGTCATGTTAATTATAACCCATATACTTCACTTTTTATTTTGCATTTCCTATATATTTATTCTCCTAATATTTGAGTTTGGAATTTTCCTTACTGATTTCTCTTCTAATTCATCAATTCTTTCTCCAACTATGGCTATTCTGTAGTTTAAACTCACTTACTTAATTAATTTCTAATATAGTTATTCCTAAGCTTTAGAATTTATTTTTTTTTTTGGTTCTTATAAATTTCACTTTTCTGGTTAAGGTTTCAATTTGTTATCTGTGAAGGGTCTTCAACTATTTAATGGAAAATGAATATTATGATAAAACTATGCATGGATTTCAAATTTTTTAAGCACCAAATTAAACTCATACTTTAATACTATTCTTTTCCCAAACTTTTTGAACTTCACATATATTTTCTTAAAGATATTAATCACAGTTCTTTAATTACCAGAGGGAATGTGTATTTGTAGAAGGTGTGTGTACTCACCAGAGAGTGAGAGGGAGAGAGACAGAGAAAAAGCACCTCCCCTCCCCTCAATGGGGCATGGTCATACCACAGTTCCTCCTCCATTTCTCTGTTCTCTTGGGGTTTGGGGCATGTGCCTGGTGTGTTTTTAAATCCATGAGGACTGGGATTCAAATTGTGGTCAGCCATGTGATTTCTGGAGCTCTTAACCGCTAGGCTACAGGGACCGGCTCTAATCACAGTCATTGGAACTTCAGTTCTCATAACTAAAATCTGGATCATCTGGGAGTTTACTTTTAGTTTGTTTCTTGAACTGTTCTTGGAAGAGCTGGTAAATATTGATTGAATGCTGACCACTGTAAATATAATAGATGTTTTGAGTGATGCTAACTTTTTTTAAAAAAATTATTTTATTTGACTTTATTTATTTATTTAAATTTGACTAGAAAGGGGCAGAGTATATGAGAGAGAGAGAAGGAAAGTGAGAAAGCAAGCCACCAGGTCCAGGACTCAAACCTCGATCAGCCATATGGGAGTCCAGCACCCTCAACCACCATGCCACCTGCTGGCCCCCACTATCTTTTGTTTTTAAAGAATTGTTTCATTTAACTTTATTTATTATTATTATTTTCTAGTTTGATTAGAGAAAGACAGAGAGGGACAGAGAGGGGGGTAATGAGAAAGCAAGCCACCAGGTCTAAGATTTGAACTGCAGTTAGTCATGTGGGAGTCCAGTACCCTTAACCACCACCCAGCTGCTGACCCCTTGCTCTAGCATTTTAAATTGATTTCCTCTGTTGGATTTGTTCTTTACCCATGGCCAGTTTTTAAGTCCGTCAAAAGAGTGTAATGGATAACATAGGGACATTGGGCTAAGAACTATCCTTGGATCCAAAAGCCTATTTCCTCTTGATGGGTATTCATTATCATTCCCTCTTGTCCTCTTACACTGGGCGACTGCAGAGTGGACAGATTCTGGTGTGACCCAAGTGGAAAGCTGGCTCTGCCAGTCTCGGTATGTAGACTTTGGTGAGTCACTGAGTCAGAGTGAAGTTGATACACAAGACCTGGCATGTAAGAACCACTCACTAAATTTGGCTCCCATTATGGAAGACTTCAACACTCCAGTTTCCTGTCACACTCATTCTACCATCTGTGGAAATCTTTTTCTTTTTTTTGGGAGAGGTTTTTTTTTGCTATACGGCGTGTGCGCTCGCCAGACAAAGACATAGAGACAGAAAGCAAGAAATCACCCCCCAGGGGGGATGGTCATGCCGCAATCCCTCCTCCTCCATTCTCCTCTCGGGATCTTGGGCATGCATGCACACGCGCCCAGCGTGAGTTTTAAGCCACCGGGTCCGGGACGCGAATTGCGTTCGACTACGTGGGAGTCCAGTGACATAGCCATGACGCCAACTGCTGGTTCCTGCATCTGTGGAAATCTATCGTATCCCTAACCTTTGCTGAGACAACCTGGGAGTTGGTTCTCTCCATGTTCTGCATCACCTGACTTCATCGCCCTGGTCCTGATGAGCACCTGCTCATGGGCAGCCAGTCTGTTTGCCAGTGACCCCCCAGATGACCAGGACCACGCACTACCCACAAAAGTCTGTGCAGATTGAGAAGGGGGAGTTGAACTAATCAGATCCTCTCATTTAGGAAGTTTGCAGAATTAGGGAGGTATCACAGGGACAAGTTTTGGTGGATACAGAAGCCCAGGAGCAGCAGAACCCACAAATGGGCAGAAGCTTTTTTGGAGAGGTTTTTTTTTTTTTTTTGCTATAGGGCGCGTGCGCTCGCCAGACAGACAGAGACATAGAGACAGAAAGCGAGAAATCACCCCCCAGGGGGGATGGTCACGCCGCAATCCCTTCTCCTCCATTCTCCTCTCGGGATCTTGGGCACATACGCACACGTGCCCGGCGTGAGTTTTAAGCCACCGGGTCCGGGACACGAACCGCGGTCGACTACGTGGGAGTCCAGCGACATAGCCATTACGCTAACTGCTGGTTCCCGAAATGGGCAGAAGCTTTGAGACCAAGGAAAGTCGGGCCAGTTCCTCCGTAATGGCAGGTAAGAGGAAAGCAGAAGTGAAGTGGTTGAGTCTGTGCTGGCTAGGTCTTTCTTTATTCAAGAGGGATGGTTAATGTGGAAGTGACTCCTGGACCCCATCAGGCTTAGGTTCATTAACCTTGCTCTACCACATAGACCCTAGCATGGGTAAACTGAAAAATTACTTGAACTGTCTTTCAGAATGGGACATTTCTGAGATTCAATTGCGGCATATCTAAATGAACCCCAGAGAATACAACTGGTTGAACGGAGTTTGAGCAGATGCTCTGTCAGAGGTAGTAACTGGAAGTTTGAAAGGTCCGAGGAGGGTTAAATGCAAGAAGGCTAGGCCTATCATTTGCTATTTTTCAGCTTGGCACTCAAATTTATGGGACAAGGTGGAAAAGGAAGAGCAAGCAAAGCCCTTGAAGAGCCATAGATGAAACTTCAGCCTTCACATCTTGACCCACACATTTGTCTTTGCATCCTGATACAAGTGATTCCAACTGGGGAGTATAAGATAATCAAAAGGAGCTGGTGGTTTAACCATGGATGTTTAGCCAGGGGCAAATGGGTCCAAGTTTACCTGGGTTTGTAGATCACCTTTAATATAGTCCCTTGTTACTGGTCCCTTGGTCCCAGTCTTTCTAGCTCAGGTGTAATTCAGCACTTTTAATCTTAGGAGGGGGGCGTTTTGATCCCATTTCTTTGCTGTGGAATTGAGTAGAGGATCTGTGTAGCACAGCAGGAACAGGAAACTGATAATCTTGGCTCTGCCAAGTGACTTATCTGAGCCTCAGTTATTCTGCCTGCAAAATGGGAATAATGCATGAGACTGAAGTGTCTTTTAAAAGACAGTTTAAAAAAATTGCCAGAGGGCGTTAGTGTTGTGGGGTGGGAAGTGTGAGAAAGCATGCCTCTTGGGAGTTGGTTATGCTGCAGTCCCTTTGCCCTCACTTTCAGGATTTTGGGCATGGAGGCACCTGCCGTTGGCTTGTTTTTTCAAGCTGCTGATTCTGGGACTTCATCTGTGCTATTGGCCATGTAGTATCCACGTCACCTTAACCACCCTGAAAAGGCCCTGCCTTTTCAGCTTTAAGATAAGAGATATTGCTGTTTGTACCTTCAGAACACTTTTGTATTTTTGTTGTTGTTGCTAGAGGGCATGTGTGCTCACCAGAGAGAGACACTCTCAATGGAGTGTTCGTGCCACAGTTTGTTCCATTTCTGTCAGGGTTTTGGGCATGTGCACACATGTGCCCAGTGTATTTTTCAAGCCACTGGGGCCAGGGTCTGAACCACAAATAGCCAAGAGGGGTCTGGCCCCTCAGAACATTTAAAATTACTGTGATGGATGATAGTTGCAAATCTGAGAAGGACCTGATCTCATGGTGGGAGATCCTGGGCTAGGGGATTTCTGGCAAGAGAAGCAGGTGGCTTGGACTGAATGCAGAGAAGTAGCTTTCACTGAAACTCACAAGAGTTTCTGAGAAATTGCAGAGATGGTAGGGAGGAGGTAGGAGGAGCTCTGAGTCACCGAGGCCGAGAGGGAGAGTTTTTGAGACAGAAATAGCTATGTTGGATGCTCTGAAAGGTCAAGAAATGCTTCAGGTATATCCGTTGGATTTAGCAGAGAAAATGGAGCAGGTGGTCATCAAAATGCTGTGGATGGGAGACCAAGAAGGAGGTAAGAAAAAGATTCAGATAGCCGAGGTTAATGTTGAGGACATGTGGGAACCAGCAGTTAGCGTAATGGCTATGTCGCTGGATTCCCACGTAGTCGACCGCGGTTTGTGTCCCAGACCCGGTGGCTTAAAACTCATGCTGGGCATGTGTGTGTGCTTGCCCAAGATCCCGAGAGGAGAATGGAGGAGAAGGGATTGCGGCGTGACCATCCCCCCTGGGGGGTGATTTCTCGCTTTCTGTCTCTGTCTCTCTCTGTCTGTCTGGCGAGCGCACGCGCCCTCTAGTGAAAACCTCTCCAAAAAAAAATGTTGAGGACATGTTACTTATGAGAATTCTGGTGAAAACTATGTGAGAGGAAATGGATTGATGGGGTGGCAGGGCAGGGTGAGGAGTTCTCCTGAAGCGTGGCTAGAAAAGGGAGAAAAGAGATTGACTGGAATTTGAGGTACATCTCACAAAATATCCCAACGAGGGTTGGTTGGTTTGGTTTTTAAAAATGAGAGATGTGAACCTGTACCAGTGCCGATTGTGAAGAACCAATACAGAGATGTTTCAGAAATGGGAGTGAAGAGCAGGGAGGCTGTGGGCGGGTGGGCCAAGGGGCAGCGCATCCTCCATGAAAGGAGGGCTCTGAAGCGCAAGGGTGGAGAGAATGGAAGGTGTAGTTCAGGGCTGAGGTGGGCAGGAAGAATGACATTGTGGTTTTCTAACAGGTGGGAAGGTAATCTGTGGCCATGGGATTGGGACAGGGCAAAGGCAAAAACCACCCTTAAGACAATGGTAGTGTAAAAAAAAACTTGAACCCCTGACTTGCAGCTCCTTTTTTTCAGCCCTGAAGCTGTTGCCAGGGCTTGAGCCTCCTACTAGCATGCCCTGTGGACTGGGCCCAAGGCATTTATCCAGGACAGAGGGGAGAACAGGCCCTCGGATGGTAGAGGCAGTCCTTTTTGAGGACTTGGACGAAGAGTCAGCCCTCAGCCAAAGGCAGGCTGCCTGGGACTGAGCTCTAAGGTTGAAGTTGGTGGAGGCAGCAGAGCTGCACTCTAGCAGTCTGGGATTCTTTCATGGGCAAGGTGTTGGCATCATGTCCTACCTGGCCACAGCACTCTTTAAGTCCTCCTTCTGTCTCTTCTCCCTTGGCCTCCTTCCTCTCTAAGTTCATGTCAAGCCAGCCAGGATAGCCTCAGAACTCCTCTATAGGGCTTCTCCCCAGGCTTCCTCAAATCTATTTATTTATTTTTTTAAAGAAAGATTTTTTACTATAGGGCTTGTGCACTCACCGGAGAGACAGAAAGTGAGAAATCACCCTGCAGGAGGATGGCCACACCACAATCCCTTCCTCCTTCACTCTCCTCTTGGGATCTTGGGCATGCACACACACATGCCCAAGTCTGGGACTCAAAGCCGTGGTTGACTACATGGGAGTCCAGCAGCCTAACCATTATGCCATCTGCTGGTCCCCAGATCTACTCCTTCTTCATGGTTTTGCTCAAGTCCCTACTCTCCAGGAAGCCTCCTTGACCACCCAGCCCTTACTCATTCCATCTTATATTCTGCCAATACCTGCTTGTGCTCTGTGGTGAGGGCTTGTTTCATGTGATGCTTTACTTTATGGAAACGTCATACTGTGAGGACAGGGAATCCTGAGAGCATAGCACAAAGTTTAGCATTTAACTAGGAGAATAATATAGTTTAATTTTGTCATTAACTAATGATTATACCTTATAGTTGTGTGTGGTCGCCTAACTTTTCAAGAGTATTCTAAGGTGGGACCAGCAGTTGGCATAATGGCTTTGTTGCTGGACTCCCATGTAGTCGACCACAGTTTGAGTCCTGGACCCAGTGGCTTAAACTCGCACACGTGTGTGCGTGCGTGTGTGCCCAAGATCCCAAGAGGAGAGTGGAGAAGTGTTGCAGTGTGGCCACCCCCCCGGGGGGTGATTTTTCACTGTCTGTCTCTGTCTTTCTGGTGAGTGCATGTGCCCTATAGCAACATAAAATAGAGTGTTTTAATATGAACCAGTAGATAGCATGGAGGTTAAGGTGACCGGATTACACACGGCGACTGCACATGGCCAACTGCATGGTTGAGTCCCAGACCTGGCAACTGGAAAATCATGCCAGGCACATGTATGTGTGTGTGTGCCCAAAATTCCAAGAGGAGAATGTAGGAGAAGGGATTGTGGCATGGCCATCCCTTCTAGGGGCTATCAATAGTAGATTTTTTTTAAAAAGAATAATTTTATTTAACTTTTTATCTATTTTTATTTGTTTTTAAATTAGACCAGAGAAGGACAGATTGAGAGAGAGAGAGAGAAAGTGAGAAAACAAGATGGCAGGTCTGGGACTTGAACTGTAGTCGACCCTGTGGGGGTCCAACACCCTTAACCGCCATACCACCTGCCAGCCCCAGCCAATAGTAGATTATTTTTTTAACAAGCAAAGAAACACGCAGGAAAAGCCCCAGTGACTTGTCTCAGCCATATGCTGAGATGATGGTAATACGTTCTTGTTCTCGTTCCACCTTGCACTCTCAGGGCCCTCAGGTTCTTACCTTAGTAACATAGGGTACATATTGTGGCCGTTTGGATTTGAGGAAGATCCCAATGGTGCAAGGAATGAGAACCAGGATCAGTGATATCACAATGCCTACATAGGGCACCTTGTCCTTCAGGTCCCCATCATAGATTCCCTTGGAGTAGATGTACAAGAGGAGAGGCATCATGCCCAGGGCAAAGAAGGTGGAGCAGGTGGTCATCACAATGCTGAGTAGGAGACATGGGAAAAGGAGAGGGAGAGAGAGGGGGCCTGTTAGTACCGACTACTTTTTAGGTGTCTGCTCTGTGCCTTGCTCTGCGCTAGGTACTTTACATAAATGGCTTAATTTTCTTTTCCAATAGCCTTAGGCAGTAAAGCAAGCCATCCCCTTTTTGCCAGTAAGGAAGCTGGGGACTAGAAGAGCAGATTTGTCCAAAACTACACAGATTGTAAGTGGTTGAAGCAGGGTTTGAACCGAGGTCTGATCGACTACTGCAATCCCTGTGTCCTTCATCGTGAAAGGAGCCACCCTGATCTCCCCTTCTGTAATAGAACTTTTTGCTTTGAGCATCTGTCATATGCGTAGTACATTTTGAAAGAAGTTAACTTGTATGATCCCCAAACTCTTGACTATACCCATTGGATCATGGGATAGTTCCTGAACCCCAGTTGCTGAATGCTTGGCTTACAGCCTAGGGAATGGCTGCGTGCAGTAGCTCTAACTGTGATAATAACTGATGAGGCTGGCAGGTGGTATGGTTGTTAAGGGTGCTAGATTCCCACATGGCTGACCATGGTTCAGGTCCTGGACCTGGCGACTTGCTTTCCCACTTTCTCTCTTGCTCGCTCGCTCACTTTCACCTGTCCCTTTCTGGTCAGATTTAAATAAATAAAAGTAAATAAAAGATAATTGTTAAAAAAATAAAAGAACTGATGACATTAAGTACATTATCCTTGCAGAGTGAGTATGACAGTGATAGAGCACTTGGTCTTTGGAAATGGGTGGCATAGAAGTAATAGTTGTGTGGAAGCCCAAGACATACAAAGCAAAAGCAGTGAACAGAGGTCACGATTAGAGGGACTGTGAGAAGAAATACTGCAGAGCAGTGGAAACAAACAATAACCAGTGAACCCTATGGTGGAGCAGTGGGAGGCAGCACCAATTCTCCATTGCTAAGTAAGTGACAAAGTAATCTGGTCAGACTTGCTTTGTATCTTGGAGTGGATTCCAGTCTTGACATGGGGGGGGATTCCTCATATTCTTTACTTTCTGGTCATCCATACATTATTTAAATTGTGAGTCTCAGAGCCTGAATCATATATGCTCCTAGCTTTGCTGAGTATCCTACTCGTTCCTTTTACCTTCTCATTTGGAACCTAATATCGCAGAGATGTGACTCCCAGGACCCTGTCAAGAGGGAGACTTTCTGGAAAACCCAGTGGAGATAATGAAGCTGTTAGGGAATATTCTTAGATTTGTGGACATGTTGACAATGTATGGTTCTAGCTCCCAGTGGCAAGTTGGGGACAAGGCTTGGCAAGACCCCAGGAAAATCATGTGAGGGTCTCTCTAACAGCCCTATATTCTGTCGAATCGTCACCATTTCCACAGAGGTGGATTATAGTTAAATGAACATTGAATGCAGCCTAAATCCAAGGCTCCAGATCATAGCTATCAAGAATGACAGTAGATGGAGGTGTCCTAAAGGGTAAG
This sequence comes from Tupaia belangeri chinensis, assembly GCF_000334495.1. Classification (NCBI taxonomy): domain Eukaryota; kingdom Metazoa; phylum Chordata; class Mammalia; order Scandentia; family Tupaiidae; genus Tupaia; species Tupaia belangeri. The sequence continues at coordinate 163,205 of NW_006209531.1, read as the reverse complement.
AAGCTGTTAGGGCCCTCAAAGAATAGCATGAGCTGGCCCAGCCAGGTGGTGTGGTGGTTAAGGTGACTGGATCCTACATGGCTGACTGGTTTGAGTCCTGGACCAGGTGGCTTAAAACACATGGCTGGGTATATATGTGTGAATGCCCAAAATCCTGAGAGGAGAATGGAAAAGAAGAGATTTTAGTGTGGCCATCCTGCCTTGGGTGTACTTCCTCACTTTCCCTCTCTATGTCTCTGTCTCTGAGCACACACACTGTCTAGAAAATTGTTTTGAAAAAGAACATCATGAATTAAATAATGGAAAAAGCTTCCCCCATGAACACCTAGAACACTTAAATCCATGAGCTTGTAAGAAAGAGAGAGAGGTAACCAGGGATCAGCAACAAAGAACATGAAGTAGGGCGTGTGCTCAAGCTGTAGCTGCACTGTAAGCCACGGGCGGGAATAGAGTGTTAGCCTTGGTAACGTAGAGGCTTAGGTTTTAGTGTCCAAAGGAAGGACTAGAACCAAGGTTCAAGGCCTGAGAAAGAAGGAACATTGAAACTGAGAAATAAATAATTACAGGATTTCAGAGGGATCGACACCTTTGAATTATCTCACGGGTCAAATTGTAATCATCTTGGAAAAAGTATTTAGGACAGAATGTGTGGCATGACCATCCTCCCTGGGGCGTGATTTCTCACTTCCCTCTCAGTTTCTTTATCCACTTCTCCCAGTGAGCACATGCACCTTAAGGACAAAATCTCTAAAAAAAAAAAAAAAATTAAACTAAAAATAATGCAGTGAATAAGGTAAGATGACTTGACATTAGATAAACCATATATATAACTGTATTTTCAGATTATATTATTAACTACATATTGTTAACTATTATTGGGTGTGATAATTTTGTAGGTGCATAAAGTTATTCAACAAAATTGATTGCTCTTCCATGATAAAAATTTAGCACACTAACTAAATGGAATGGAAATTCCTGATGTGAAAAAAATATTGTAAAATCTATAGTAAATATTAAATTTAATGGTGAAAAATTAGAATTTCCTTTATCAAGAATAAAGAGGAGCTGTTATCATCACCTTTTTAATAAATTATACTATGCATAGGCCCTCACTAGCACACCAAAACAAGAAATAAAAAACTAGGTGGGAGGGCAGCAGGTGGTATAGTGGTTACTGTCACTACTCCCACATAGCCCACTGTGGTTTGAGTCCTGGACCTGGTTGCTTGAAAATCATTCTGGGCACACATGTGTGCATGCCCAAGATCTCAAGAGGAGAGAGGATTGCAGTGTGGACATCGCTTCGGGGAGGGAGTGATTTCTTGCTTTCTGTCTTTCTGTTTCTCTCTGTCTTTCCAGTGAGTGCACATACCCTATAGAAAAAAAAAAATCTTGGGAAAAAAAAAAAAGGAGAGGGATTGGAAAAGAAGAGACTAAATTTTCACTTTTTTCCAATGATAGTTTCATCTACTGAAAAAATCCAAGTGAATTTCCATTGTATCTAGCAGGTAAGAGAATCCATGAAGTTTTATGTATATAAGCATAACTAACTAAGTAAAGAGGGTCTCAATACATAGGAACAAATAATTAGCAAATTAATTTTATTAGAAAAGAAACATCACTTATAATATTCACAGAGCTCTAAAATACTTAGAACTATGTCTAAAAGGGATAGATCTGTTCAAAAACAATTATACAACTGCCCAGCCACAGTGGCACCAGTAGTAGGACACCACTACATGATACTGGAGTCACGTGGGACACTTGGGTTTGGGTCCTGGGTTGGTCTGAACAGACTGGTTGTACCTGTGTGTGCCTGTAATTCTGGCTAACTGGAAGGCTGGGTGGGGTGTCATGGCAAGACCCTATCAAGGTTACTGCTCTGTCTCAAAAGAAGAAGAAAAAAACAACTACAAAAAAATGATAAAACTTGATAGAAAGATATAAAAGAAGGCATAAGTAAGGAAAACTATACCAGGCCAGCAGGAGGCAATGGAGGTTAAGGTAGCTGGATCCCATATAGCTGACTTGAGTCCCAGACCCAGTGGTTTGAGAATCACACCAAGTACATGTGTATGCATGCCCAAAATTCCCAGAGAAGAATGGAAGAGGAGTAATTGCAGTCTGACCATCGACTCTGATGGGTGATGTTTTGCTTTCCATCTATGTCTCTGTCTCTCTTTGGCGAAGGCACGCACCCTGTAGAAAAAACTTTAAAAAAAAACAAAAAAAGTTATTCATGGACAGAAAAACTCAATATTACAAAGATGGTCTCTAAGTTTACATATAAATGTAAAGCAAATTTTGCAAATATAATTCAAAGTTTCTAAATGCAGTTCACATTTGGATTACATTTATTCAGAAATTCAAATGTATTTTTTGTAGATTTGAAAGCTCATCCTAAAATTCAAGTGAAAGTAAAAGGGTAAGAATAACATAATTTTGAATAAGAAGGCAGGGAAACTTACTTTTCAGATATTAAGACTTATTACAGGGACCAGCAGATGACATGATTGCTACATCTCTAGACAACCACATAGTTAACTACGGTTCGAGTCCTGGACCTGGCAGCTTAAAACACACGCCGGGAGTGTGTGCGTGAGTGTCCAAAATCCCAAGAGGAGAATGGAGAAGGGATTGTGGCATGGCCATCTCCCTGGAGGAGTGATTTCTTGCTTTCTGTCTCTCTGTCTCTCTCTGTTTGTCTGGTGAGCGCATGTGCCCTATAGCAAAAATCTCTCTCTCAAAAAAAAAAACTTATTATAAAATTATAATTAAGAAAATGTGATACTAGTGCAAGGATAGCTACATAGAACAATAAAAGAGAAAAATCCCAGACACAAACACATGGGTATTTGATTTATGAGAGAGGCAGCAGTCCAAATTACTGGAGAAAAATTTACTCAGTGTTGGGAATTATTCTCTAACAATATAGAAAAGATAAAATTAGTCCACACCATCTATAAAAATAAGTTTTAGGTTGATTGAAGATGTCCATATGAAAATCAAACATTGTAAGCTTTTCACAGGAAATTTAAGAAGTATCTTTGTAACCTTGGAGATTGTAAAGCATTTCTTCAAGAAACACAAAAACATGAACTGTAAGGGAAAATATTGGTACATTTGACTAAAATAAGCACTTTGTATCATAAAACATTTCAGTCAAAATTTACAAGCTCCACATGTAAACAGACTGTTAAACATATATAAACAAACAACAAATTATGAATGATAATACAAAGCAAAGCCAAACAAAAAACATCTCATAGAAATGCCAGGCAAAGGACAGTCACGTTTTTAGTAGAGTACTCTCAGATTGGCAAAGAACATAAGAAAAGGTGTTAGGTCATTCATAAAATCATTGCACACTCATCATTTGGCAAAAATGGTACATTATTTGGTAAAAACGAGTGATCCACTTCACACTTACTAGTCGGCAAAAATAAGTAAATAAATAATGTGACAATTGCAAATATAGATAAAGACATGAGGAAACAGGGATCCTTACACGACTAGGGGAAGTGTGAAGAGACAACTACTTTGGAGATGTATTAGTTTTTAATTGTTAAAGATGCGTTTATCTGGGACCAGCAGTTAGTGTAGTGGCTATGTCGCTGAACTCCCATGTAGTCGACCATGGTTCGAGTCCCGGACGCAGTGGCTTAAACTCACGCTGGACACATGTGCGTGTGTGCCCAAGATCCTGAGAGGAGAATGGAGCAGAAGGGATTGTGGCATGGCCATCCCCCCTGGAGGGTGATTTCTCTCACTTTCTATCTCTCTGTCTCTCTCTCTCTTTCTGGTGAGTGCATGTGCCCTATAGCAAAAACCTCTCCAAAAAAAAAAAAAATATATATATATATATGTGTGTGTGTGTGTGTGTGTGTGTGAATCTTATGACCCAGCACTTCTACTTTTATTACATCTGAGGACAGTGGGATATGCACAAGATGGTTTATGGAAGCGGCTATGAAATCCACATCAATGTCTGACCACAGGAGAATGGATAAATACAGCCAAATGCATGTAATTATTCTATTTAGATGCCTATTTCCCAAAAAGAAAAAAAAAGCAAGTTGTCAATTGATATGGACAGTAGATACCCTATAAAATTGAACATGCAAACACAACAGTATGTCTTATTTATGGAAGTGTATACACATATGGTAATAGTTTAAAAGGATTTGTGCATACTGAACACCAAATTCTGGGAGATGCTCCATCTGGGGTGTGGTAAAAAGGAGCGAGATTGGAAAGGGGCATACAATGGGCTTCAGACTAGTTAATGATCTCTTTTCAGGATTAAAGATACACGACTTGTGGTTTAGTGTCCTAGAGCAGAGGAGTCATGCTTACTTTGGCTTGGTGTGTTAGACATTTTTGGAGTTTGCTCTGAACTTTGTGTGCTTTGCCTGTATGGGTATATGGGAGCCCTGTTCTCCTGGGTACTTCCTCCACATGCACAAGTGCTGGAGGCTCATCCGGGACATCCACCTCCTCGCCTGCTGCTATCTGTGACTGTTATGATTATCCAGAGACTTAGCGTCTGAGATTGGAATCATAGTAGCATTGTGGGCCTGGCTGTCTCTCAGGAGAAAGGGACATATATTTTTTTCAAGAAGTATTTATTTAATTATTATTATTATTTAATTTGATAGAGGGCACATGTGTGGGGGAGAGAGAGAGAGAGTGAGAGAGAAAGTGAGAAAGCAAGTCACCAGGTCTGGGACTCGAACTGCAGTTTGCTACGTGGAAGTCCAGCACCTTAGCTACCACATTGCTACCCCTCATATTTGGTTTTTAATTTTTCCTTTCTGCTGAATTTCTAAGAACAGTGGTTGGACTGCTTTTGGATATCTGTACACCTTGTTTGAAGGACTGTTTTCTTTTCCCTAGTTTTTAAAGTTTATATATTTACCTATTCTGTGAGAGAGAGACAAAGACAGTCACCCCCAAGAGGATTTTCATGCTACGATCCACCTCTAGTCTCAGCCATCCTGAATCGTGAGCATTAACGTGCATCCTATGTGCTCAGGGAGATGATGGGACTCAAGCCCAGGATCTTTCTCATGTACATCCAGTAATGTTAGTGCTGCACCATTGCCTGGCCCACAGGACCGGTTTTGAGCTCCTCTTATTGGAGAGATCGGAGACAGGGAGCTAGCTGTGAGAGACCTCTCAGAGTCTTTGTGATGAAGTGAGAAACTTCTGGAAATCCCAGTGGCTTCCATCTGATCTTATTAGACTTCCTACGTCATGGTGGGGAGACCTGCTGGAATCTTTGGCTTGTGCCTGTCCTTAATGTCACCATAGCCATTGACTCTGTTCTCTGTTGGGGTCTGATGATGAAAGCACAGAGGTAGCGTGAGGAGCAGTAAGGGCAATCAGGACTGCTCCCATGGGCTCTCTCTGCTCTGTCCCAAGAAGCCAAACTTATTTGCATGTGGAAGGTATTTTCTCTTGTCTGGATGTCATCTACATTTTTTTGAAGCTTGCCTAGTGCTTTGAGAGCACACCTGGTAGCCAGTCCTACTGTGGGGGCAGACTGCCCCCAGCCTCACTCTAGTTGTGAGGCCGAGGAACCAGAGAGAACCCTGGGCTGCCTCTAGATGCAACTGCCCCACATATTCCAAGAAACCTTTGACACGTGTCCGGGCTTTAGTCTCTTCATGAGTAAAATGGAATTGGTGTCTTAATAGTTTCTCCTAACTCTGTGCAGGTCGTTGCAGAGTATCACATTTAAACAAAGGACTCAAACTAGTACCTTTGAGCTATATCTGTCTCTTTGACATGCATTGCTCGGATTACACAGTCTTTAAAGTTTCTTTTTGAATAGTTGCCAATTGAAACATTTGGAGATTTTACATACAAACAAGGTTCTGCCTTTTATGAAAAGCAGAGAGCTGAGGCAGCTATAAACCCTCCTCCCACAGAATACCTGCTGCTAAGTTACATGCCCTCTGCTCTGATTAGAGGGGCTCGGACATTTTAGTCTGGCAGGCAGCCTTCAGCCACTTCAGTTGTGATCTGTGGCTCCGAAGATACACGAGTGAAAGCACAGGGTCTGAAGCCACCAGACCTTGAGTGAATGTAATGTCTTAGCTAATACTGTTTCCTCATCTTCACATGTGACCAATTACGGTTTCCCCTCCTGGGGGGCTATATGAGGATAACGCACTTCTCCAGGTCCAGTGTTTAGCACAGTGCTTGCTTGTTTCCTATTATCAGTAACTTATCATCATTACAGTCCATGTAAAGAGCTGTCCAAGGTGAACTTGAATTGGAATTTGATAACTAGAAGCACAGGATGGCTGATGGCAAGATTGACCTCCCACCAGTGAGGTCTGAGCCACAGTTTAATGCTCATGGGAAAGGGCTTTATGGCAAAAGGGAGCCATCCCAGCATAGTGTTCATCTCTTATGGGGGTCTATGTAGCAGTGACAGTCCCGAGGTGCCTAGACAAGAGGGATCAGCAGAGGAGCAGGAGGGGGTCTTGAGTCACCAGAGGCTCAGCCCAGTAGGGGCCTAGAGCCATAGAGATGTAGGTCTTGTTGGAGAAACCTCATTAGCTGATGAGGCAGGGACATCTAGTCACTTACATGTAAAGCCTCCCGCATTGTCCTTTACACTGTTTCCCCCTGCTCTGTCCCTTCCATGAACACACAAAGCACTCAGAGTATCCCTTCCCTGACACCCAACTTCTTGTGTCCTTTGCATACTGGAATTAAAGTAGGTTCTGGGTTCTTGAGATGCAGAGAACCAATCTACTGGCAAAGATGGAGGGCTTACTTGGCAGGAGCCTGAGTAAACAAAGGGAAGCCTTTCCTCACAGCGAGGTGGTGGTTGAACTTTGACATATACCCCTGTGGGAGGCCGCATCAGCCAAGGCCTTGCTTTATGTCAGGTTTCCCATTGGGTCAAGAGTCCAGAGTTTCTCAGATGGCAGCTTCTGGTAAATCTGAACTCTAACTCTATTTTTTTTTTTTATGAAAAAATCCAACCCAGTGTCCCTTTGCATCCGTAAGGGGGACTTCTTTATAGCTTTCTTGGTCAAGTTTGGCCAGGGGCAAGGTGCTGATAGAGGTGAGCAGATGGATTCTGAATCACATGGCTACATCTGGCACTGAATAGCATCTCACTGTGGACCCAACCAGAGGAAACTGGCTTGAGGCTGAGCCTTGGATAAAAGCAAGAGCTCCTGCTAGTGAGTTTTCTCCAGCCGCTGCACAAGCTGCTGCTGGAGCAGAGCAGGTCTGAAATGTCCTTCCCGGCAGGCAGTGAAGACTTGAGTGTCCCCTGTTGAAAGCTGGGGTTCAGCCAGCACCATATGCTGGCTGTCCAGGAGTGACCCCTTGTTGATTTATGCTTCTAATGCTTTGGATGAGGTGGCAGGGAATGTGCTTGTCTCTCCCTACCAGGTTGGCTGAAGTGGGACTCAGCATAACCTGGATGGGTGCTGGGAGACCCTAGGGCTTCTACCTGGTTGTGCCATTCCTTTGCATGGATGTGTTTGTTGCTGAGTCTGATAGGGAAATAAGGGCTGTGAAAGAAGATATCCTAGATATGCCCAGATATTGGGAGGGCCTTTACGGAAATCGTTCCTTGCTCTGCAGGAATTTGAGATGCTCATTTGGTTCTAAGTCACCTCTACCTCCCTGAAACCAATCACACCCATTTCAGATGTCTGACTTCAAAGCAGACAACTTGCCCACCATTGTAAGTACAGTTCTCCAGAGGCCCTTTTGAGTTTGGTTTAAATCAGTGCTCCTTTAGATAATCCTTGTGCCCATCTGAGGCACCTCTGGGACTAAGGGCATCTCTAGGATGCCTGTAGACTAGATTGGGCACTTCAAATTGGTACTTAAACCCATATGTACCCCTGCTCCGGCCTCCAGTCCAGTATAAGCTCTTGACAGTAAACGCCAGCCACCCCATGCCCTAGCACCTACTCCTTCCCTCCTTGGCTTTGGCCCAGCTCTTCCCCACAACAGTGACACCTGCAATGTGGCCTCTATTCCAGGCTGCTCCCCCCTTACCCCAAGCCTTACCTGAGATTCATGTCCCCCTTCATGGCCAGACTGAAGACATTGGACAGGTTCCCCCCTGGTGAGCAGCCACAGACCAGGATGGCCAGTGCCTCTATGTTGTTCAGTGGGAAGACCTTCCCCAGTGCAAAGGCAGTGAGAGGCATGATGCCATACTGAGCTAGCAGGGCGATGGCCAGCCCCTTTGGCTTCCAGAAGTGGGCCTTGATCTTGCTGAATTCCATGGTGCAGCCCAGCGAGAGCATCATAATTAATAGCATAACCACCAGGATAACACTCAGAGCCTGGTCAGTGGGGCGTTTGCCAAAGTTGGGCGGCAGGGTGAAGTTGAGTGGGGCGGACAGGTTGTGGGCCTCCATTTTCCTGTGAGGTAGTGAAAGACTACCACGGGCTCTCCTGCTAACTCCGTTCCTTGCTGGATGCCTCTTTGACTACCTGTCAGGGCAGAGTTTCTGAACAAGATGTAGCTCTGGGCAAATAAAAGGGTTATGCAAGCAGTTGAGTTGTTTCTCTGGCTGTGGTCCCAAAGGGGAGTTGGCCCAGAGCCTTATCTGCCTGGCTTCGCCTCCCTCTTCTGCACTCCTTGATCTCTGCTGCCTTCCTGGGTATGCTTCTCTTATCACTTTGGGGCTTCTGGGACAAGCACCAATGTGGATTCAACTCTTCTAATTCCCTGAAACTGTTATTTCCAGTTCAGTCCTTGAAGCCTTGGTTTCTCAGTTGGGGGAAAGTGTCCTCCCATACCCAGTGTGTTACCAGATGTTCCCAAAATCCAGGAGTGTGAAAAAAGCGTAGTGTTAACTTTAGTTCCTGGGTGAAGGTAGCAGAATCCAAGGGCTTGTGGGACAAGGCAGGGGAAATGGTGTTGCTGACCTGTGGGGAGGTATCCATGACCCTCCTGGAAGATGAGGGGATGTGGTGTCTTTGCTTGTGTTGGGGAAAACTTTGTTCCCAAACTGGGACTCTATGGGTCCCAGGGAAGGAACATTGGCAGTGATTTCCCCATACTTCCAGAATGTGGGGTACTTGCTGCTTGAGAAAGAGGAGAGAAACCATCACAGGTCAACATGATTATACTGTTTTTTTTTTAATGGACTTTTTATTTTATGATTTTTAATTAATTTTAATTATTATTTGTGTATTTAATCGCTATACATCATTTAGATTGTAAAGAGACTTTACCCAGTGTGACACACACCTTAGTGCAGCCCAGTTGAGAACATATGCACGTCCTCATCAACAAATAATAAACCATATATCCATGTCCCACAAATGCCTTACCTCTCCAGTTTTTTCCCAAATTTCCTTTCCTATGCTCTTTCCTCTCCCGCTCTTTCCACTTTGGCTCTAGTGTCCATAACAATTTTTAATGCTTGTATGTCCTCCAGTCTTTCAGTCTCTACCATAGAGTGCTGATAGTATATGTTAAGGGGAGACATACAATGTCTCTCTTTCATAGCCTGACTTGCTTCACTCAGCAACAGATCTTCCATATTCATCCACTTTCTATCAAATTCCAGGGCCTTGTTTTTTTATGGCTGAATAGTATTCTATGGAGTATATGTGTCACACTTTTTCAATCCATTCATCCATTTGTGGACATTTGGGTTGGTTCCATGTCTTAGCATTTGTGAATGAGGCTGCAATGAATATAGATGTGCAAGCGCTTTTCCGATTGAGAGTTCTCCTGTCCTTTGGGTAGATAGATACCAAGGAGTGTAATTGCTGGATCATATGGTAGTTCTATTTGAAGGTCTTTGAGAAACCTCCATATTGTTCTCCACAGTGGCTGGACCAATTTACAATCCCACCAACAGTGTAGGAGTGTTCCCTTTTCACTGCATCCCCTCCGGCACTTATCTTTTGTTTGTTTGTTCGTTTGTTTGTTTTTAATCTTTGCCATTCTGACTGGGGTTAGGTGGTATCTCATTGTTTTTTTTTTTTTTTTTT
>NW_006209531.1:151280-152715 GCF_000334495.1 Tupaia belangeri chinensis | reverse complement strand
TTTTTGGAGAGGTTTTTGCTATAGGGCATGTGTGCTCGCCAGACAGACAGAGAGAGACAGAGAGACAAAAAGCAAGAAATCACCCTCCAGGGGGCATGGGCATGCCGCAATCCCTTCTCCTCCATTATCCTCTCGGGATCTTGGGCACGCATGCACACGCACCCAGCATGAGTTCTAAGCCACCGGGTCTGGGACACGAACCGCGGTCGAATACGTGGGAGTCCAGTGACATAGCCGTTACACTAACTGCTGGTCCATCATTGTGGTTTTGATATGCATTTCCCTTACAATGAGTGATGTTGAACATTTCTTCATATGCTTTTTGGCTGTTTGTATGTCTTCCTTAGAGAGTTGTTTATTCAGCTTATTTTCCCATCTTTTAATTGGGTTAATCTTTATTTATTTATTTTTTTCCAGGTAAGCTGCTTGAGTTCCCTGTGTATTCTGGTTATCAGTCCCTTATCTGAGGCACAGTTTACAAAAATTCTCTTGCATTCTGAGGGTTGTCGATTCACACCAGTGAATCACACAGTTTTGCTGTGCAGAAACTTCTTAATCTGATGTAATTCCACTTGTCTATTTTGGGGATTATAGCCTGTGTGTTGTGGGTCTTACTTAAGAAGTCTTGGCCTACACCAATGTCTCCCAGAGTTTCCCCAGTGTTTTCCACCAGTAGTTTTATTGTTTGCAGTCTTAGGTTTAAATCTTTGATCCATCTACTTTGAGTTGATTTTTGTTAATAGCAACAGATAGGGGTTCAGATTCATCTTTATGCAGGTGGATACCCAGTTTTTCCAGCACCATTTGCTAAAGAGGTTTTCCTTTTCCCACTGGATTGATTGGTACCCTTGGTCAAAGATTAGTTGGCTGTATGTTTTGGGATTTATTTCTGGGGTCTCTACTCTGTTCCATTGGTCCTCATGTCTGTTTTTTGTGCCAATACCATGCTGTTTTGATTATCACAGCTTTGTAATATATTTAGAGGTCAGGAAATGAGATGCCCCCTACTTCACTCTTCTTGCACAGAATGGCTTTGGCAATATGGGGTCTTTTATAATTCCAGACAAATTCTATAATTGTCTTTTCTAGATATGTGAAGAATGTTTCTTGTAATTTTATAGGGATTGCCTTAAATATGTAGATCAATTTGGGTTGGATTGGCATTTTGATTATATTAATTCTGCCAATCCAGGAACATGGGATGTCCTTTCATGTCCTTTTTTGTGTACTTTTTGATTTCCTTTTTAAGGTTTTCATAGTTTTCCTTATAGAGGTCTTTTACTTCCTTGGTTAGTTTTATTCCTAAGTATCTTATACTTTTTTTTTTTAAGAGGTTTTTGCTATAGTGTGTGTGCACTCACCAGACAGACAGAGAGAGACAGAGAGATGGAAAGCGAGAAATCACCCCCCAGGGGGGATGGCCATGCCGCAATCC
>NW_006209531.1:136901-150990 GCF_000334495.1 Tupaia belangeri chinensis | reverse complement strand
GAGGAGTGTTTTTTTTTTATTTTTTGTGGATACGAGGGTACAATCATGTCATCTGCAAACAGAGATGATTTCAGTTCTTCTTTTGCTATTGGAATGCCTTTTATTTCCTTCTCTTGTCTGATCACATTGGCTAGGACTTCCAGTACTATATTGAATAGGAGCAGAGAAAGTGGGCAGTTTTGTCTTGTATCAGTTTTTAGTGGAAAAGCTTTAAGCTTTTTCCCATTCAGTATAATGTTAGCTATAAGTTTTTCATAGATGGCTTTTATTATTATTTTACTGAGTGTCTTAATCATGAAAGGATGTTGTATTTAGTCAAATGCTTTTTCCACATCAATTGAAATGATCATATGGTTTTTATCTTTCTTTCTGTTAATGTGGTGTATTGCATTTATGGTCTTGCATATGTTGAACCACCCTTACATTCCTGGAATAAAGCCCATCTGGTCATGATGAATCTTTTTTATATGCTGTTGAATACAGTTAACTAGTATCTTGTTGAGAATTTTTGCATCTATATTCATCAGAGATATAGGTCTGTAGTTTTCCTTTTTTTTTTTTTTTTTTTTTCATATTTTTATCCATTTTGGGAATGAGGGTAATGGAGCCTTAATAGAATGAAGCCTTTGGAAGGGTTCCTTTCTTTTGGGTCTCTAGAAATAGCGTGAGTAGGATGGGGGTTACTTCTTCAAAAGTTTTGTAAAATTCAGCAGTGAAGCCATCAGGACCTGGACTTTTCTTTCTTGGGAAGTTATTTATTACTGATTTAATCTCATTGCTTATTATAGGTCTATTTCAGGCTATTGAGTCAATCTTGGTAGATTAGACGTCTCCAGGAATTTGTCCATCTCATCCAGGTTTTCTTATTTGTTGGCATATAGTCACTCATAGTATCCTCTAATGATGCTTTGTATTTCTGTTATGTTGGTTGTAATGTTGCCTGATCCATGGTGAATTTTATGTACCTGGTTCCTTTCTCTCTTCTTCTTAATTAGTCCAGCTAAGGGTGTGTCAATCTGGTTTATGTTTTCAAAGAATCAGCATTTGCTTTATTTTCTGTATAATTTGCTTATTTTCTATTTCATTTATTTCTGCTTGAATCTTTATTATTTCTTTTCTCCTGGCATTTTTTGGCTTTTTTTGTTGTCGCTTTTCCATTTCTCTAAGGCATGATGTTAGGTTGTCCTTTTGCCACTTTTCCATCTTTTTCTTGTGTGCATTAATTGCTATGAACTTCCTTCTTATGACTGCTTTTGCCATATCCCATAAATTATGGAAACTTGTGTACTCATTATCATTTGTTTCCATGAATCTTTTGATTTCCATCTTTATCTCTTCAGTAGTCATAATATACTGTTTTATGGTCACATATTGTGAGCTAACAGGATTCTGTTTGACATGATCCACTGGAGCCAGTTTTGTTACTCTGACAGACCAAAGAATTGTCCTGTGGTGATTGTGATGTCCAGCTTGGAGTAATCTACCTCGAGCATATATTCAGGTATGGGAGATCTTATCCATATCTAGCTATCTATATCTAGACATAGACTATCTATGTCTAGGTATAGAATCAGGGAATAGATGAGAAATAAATCGGCTGATTTGTAAATATAGATATATTCAATATTTTACTCAAGCTTGTTTTTCTCAAAAACTGCATAGTTGATCATGTAGAACCCAGCGTCCTTTACTAGGACACATTGGCTGACCCTGACATGTACTCTTTTTTGTTGTTTCTTTGAGAGATTTTTACTATAGGTCACATGTGCTTGCTGGAGAGACAGAGAGAGACAGACAGAAAGCAAGAAGTCACCCACAAGGGGTATGGTCACACTGCAATCCTTTCTCCTCCATTCTCCTCTTGGGATTTTGGGCACACACACACACCCATGCCCAGCATGAGTTTTAAGCTGCCGGATCCAGAACTCAACCAACCCTTGGTTGACTATATGGGAGTCCAGTGACATAACCATTATGCCATCTGCTGGTCCTGACATGTACTCTTAAAGAAAGTAAATATAACAAAAGTTAGGAGTCTATTCTAGAGTAAAAGAGAATAAAGAAATATAACAACTAAATTCAGCTGGATACAGGATTTAAAAATACCTAAAAAAGGCGGGACCAGCAATTAGCATAATGGCTATGTCGCTGGACTCCCATGTAGTCGACCACAGTTTGAATCCCGGACCCAGTGGCTTAAACTCACACCAGGTGTGTGTGCGTGCCTGCCCAAGATCCTGAGAGGAGAACGGAGGAGAAGGGATTGTGGCGTGGCTATTCCCCCTGGGGGGTGATTTCTCCCTTTCAGTCTCTCTGTCTCTGTCTTTCTGGTGAGCTCACACACCCTATAGCAAAAACCTCTCCAACATAAATAAATAAATAAATAAAACTTAAAAAAATATGGGGAAGTATGAATATGGATTATGTATTAGGTGGTATTATGAAATGATTGTTAAATTGGTATTATGGTTGCTACAGTCTGATGGCTGTGTCCCAATGTCCCCCCCCAACTCCATTCATGCTGAAACCTCATGACCAATACGATAGGAAATGAGGCCTTTGGGAAGTGATCAGGCTCTGTGGCAGAGCCATTATTAATGGGATTTGTGGCCTTATAAAAGAGGTCCATAGAGCAGCCTTGTCTCTTCTACAATATGAGGACATAGTAAGAAGTTGCCATCTATGAACCACAAATGAATCTTACCAGACACTGAATCTGTGGGTGCCTTAATCTTGGACTTCCCAGCCTTCAGAACTGTGAGAAATTTCTGTTGCTTATAAACCACCCAGCCTATAGTAATTTGTCGAAGTGTCCCAGTGGACTAGGACAGTGGTTGTACCAGAGAATGTTTTTTATTTTTTAAAGAATTATTTATTTAATTTTATTTATTTATTCATTTATTTATTTTCATTTGACCAAAGAGAGACACAGAGAGAGAGGGAAAGCGAGACAGTAAGCCACCAGGCTTGGGACTTGAACTGTGGTCGGCCATGTGGGAGTGTCCAGCGCCTTAACCACCACATCCTCTGCTATTCTCCCAGAGAACATTTTTATCTTAGGAGATACAGTTTAAGATTTTTATGAATGAAGTGTCACAATGTTGCAATTTATTTTCAAGTGGTTTGGGAAAATCCCTATATGTATTGTTTGTGTCTAGAGACAGCAGTAGCAATTGTGGCAAAATGAGAATGACTGGGGAAATTATGTGAAGGGTATGTGAATACTCATGGTATTATTCTTTCAACATAGCTGTGGAGTTGCAATTTTTTGAAATAAAAAACTTAAAAACAGAACACAAGGAAGTGATGGTTAGACAATAGGAGGAAGTGATGCAGGAGCTGGCATAAAACAAGAACAAAATAACAGAGAAATACAAGTAAAATGTAAGAAGTACAAATAATGGACAAAAAAAGAAAAACTATAGTGGGACTAGCAGTTGGTGTGGTGGTTACAGTGCTGGACTCCCACATGACCAATTGTGATTCAAGTCCCGGACCTGGTGGCTTGAAAATCGTGCCAGGCGCACGTGCATATGTTCCCAAAATCCTGAAAGGAGAATGGAGGAGAAGGGATTGCGGTGTGGCCATCCCCTGCTGGAGGGATGATTTCTCTCTTTCCTTCTCTGTGTTTCTCTCTAGTAAGTGCACATGCCCTGTGGGGATGTATTTTTTTTTTTTTTTTAGTGAGATTTTTGCTATAGGGCATATGTGATTGCCAGAGAGACAGAGACAGAAAGTGAGAAATCACCCCCCCAGGGAGGATGGCCACGCCACAATTCTTTCTCCTCCATTCTCCTCTCAGGATTTTGTGCACACATGCACATGCACCTGGTTTGAGCTTTAAGCCTCCAGGCCTGGGAACTCAAACCTCGGTTGGCCATGTGGGAGTCCAGTAACACAACCATTACCTCATCTGCTATCCTCCATCCCCCCCCCCCCCACAAAAAACCTCTTAAAAAAATAAAAACTATAGTAAAGAACTCAGGGGAGAGAAATGAGGGAGGAAAGCAAAGTAGAATGTAAATAAAGTGTTAAAAAAAAAGCAGAGGAAAAAATAATAGAGAGGGAATACAGGCAAAGAAGATTCCATATAAAATAACTGAGGGCTTCAAAGAAGAAAACCAAAACAATAGAACACGTCAAATAAAGACAATTTCTTGTATAAAGAAGACATTATACCACATACCAAGGAAAAGTAATGCAGAAGAATTAGCCTGAAGATATATCCTAGTGAAGTTATTAGACTTCAAAGATAAAGTCATTTGGAGGGGAGAAAAATCAGGCTGGTCAGAGTTCTGTACAGCAACATTCAGTGTCGGAAGAAGGTGGTGCAATACTTACATGATCTTCAAGGAAAAGACAATTTTTACTCAAGGAATTTATATCCACCCAAATTATCCTGCAAAAAGACCAGAAGTAGTCTTGAACAGGAAACAATTCAGAGAATGTCAATTCTATGAGCTTTTCTTTAGGAAATTACCAGAGGATGGACCTCAGCCAACTAAGAGATAATTGAGGAAATGATACAAAAAAGACTGAAAATAAAGTGTGACGATATATAATGTAGACTAAAGCTCAAATAATTCTATACGTTAGGACATAAAAATTACACATCCCAATGATATATAAGCCATGCAATGAACACATATTGGTGGGGAAAGGGGTAAAGTAGGTGAGAGGAAGAATAAGTTTACCAATTGCTACATTGGTAATAACTGGGACTTAAACATCACTCAGGACTGTCAGACAGGCATGGCTGTAGTGGCATGCGCTGTAGATGCCACTACGTGGCAGGTTGAGGCTACACGAGAGGCCCAGATTTGGTCACAGACGCCCTACTCTCCCCCCCCCCACCAGCCCCCCCCCCCAAAAAAAAGCCAATGCAGTGGCCTGTGCCTGTAGTCCCAGCTACTTGGGAGGCTGAGACAGGAGGACCTTAACATAGTGAGACCCAAAACAAAACAAAACAAAATGGAATGATGGACAAACCAAGTAATAGAAACACAAGCATTTCTACAGCACAATGATAAACTCTGAGAAAGCTATTATTGACTAAAGTTGGCTAGAAAAGGAGAGGAAGGGAGAAAGAGAAAATGTGTTTACTTTTTCATTGTATACAGCAAGGAATAACCATTTGTCGATTCATATTGGGTCATCAGAAAAGTCATGACGTATTTTTCTATGCAAAAATGTGTCAGGAGTTCTCTAATGACCCAAAAGAAAGCTAGAGGTGTTATTTAACATATTCGTTATGAAAGTAACAACTATAGAAAAAAAAATTAAGCTGATATTTAAGGAGAGCTATTCATAGCAACAAAAACCAGCATGTTACATAGTGAAAACTTTAAAAAAAATGATAAAAACAAAGTATAGCCTAATGTTAATATGCTAGAACTAAGACTGATGCAGAACATCCCAGTGACGTATCAGGTGTTGAAATAGGCTGAACTCTATTAGAAAAGATATTCAGACTGTAGCCCTATGCAACACCCATCTTCATACTGCGTTCAAGCTCAAGCAAGTGGCTACCTAAGACAAAGGAGTTTTGGAAAGGTTGAAGACAAAAGTATATACAAAGTCATGTGAGGCAAATGCAAGAGATAAAAATGAAAATAAAACCCAGGCTATCATTTTAATATCGCACAAGGTAGAGAGGAAGAAGAGCACTTCGTATTGCTCAAGGATGCAATTCACAACGAGGACACTGCAGTTGTGGATATCAATGTACCAAATAACGAAGCACAGCACTCATAAAGCTAATAGGACAGGAGATACAGGGGAAAAGAGCCACACAAATGAGTAGGAGGAAACTTGAGCTCACCTCTCTCAATAAATGATAGATCAAGTGGAAAAACAGAAGATAGAAGCCCTCAATATTATATTTAGAGAAGCAGATTCACAATCTGTTTTTCGAATGCTCTGAAAATTTTCAAAGTCTGTAAAGGTGATATAGTACATAAGCTGTACATCCTCACTGGGGTACATAAACACATGGATATTTCTCCTGTGAATCATGCAGTAAGTAAAAACTACAGCCTTTTATCAGTTGGGTAAATAAAAACTATAAGTAGTATCCTATCAGTTCAGAATAGGGATTGCTATCTGAGTTGCAAAAATTTTTTAGATTTCAGAACAGTTTGAAGAGTTGGGAAGGTGACTCTGTATTTGGTTCCATATAAGAGAAAACCTTTACACTTGAAGTGTCTTCCCTAGGCTGGAGCGGGCGGGAGAGGTTCAAGCAGAGAAGTCCCATTTTCCAGGTGACTCGAGTATCAACTGGAGAGCTGGACAAGAGACTACCAAGTTATTTTCTAGCCTGAGATTCTAGGGTTAGACTAGCAGGGGGAGGGGTGTTTAGACCAGAAGGATGAGCTGACGGGGTTCTTATAATCTTAAGCAATGTCTGCTAGTTATTCATGGATGTGTGATGTGTGTTAAAATTAAAGCAAGATGCTGCCTGTCTATGCAGTGTTCTAACGCATCCTTGGGAAATGAGTATACAAACTAGTAAATCAAGAAAGATAGCAGGCCAGGGGCTTTTTAGAAACTCTCAAGAGGACTGACTCCATTTTAAAGTAAGTACAAAATATGCACAAAAGTAGGCTAGCGAGCGAGACTTGGAAAGAACAGCCAGCTTGTCCTCGTACTTCCTGTAGCTGGAGACACAATACTGCTCCCAGGGTACTGCGGAACCCATTCTGTCCCATGAAGCACATTTGCGCATGTGTGAATGTGATGCTGTGTAGCCGGGAACCACACCGGTGTAAGTGGTCAGTTACGATGATACTGCTAATGAGGAACTCGGCCCATTTCTGATGGCTGTCAGGTCGGGTGAATGCTGGGGAAGGAAAGCAGTGGAGAGTGGAGAGTGGAGAGTAATGTTCTTCACTTTGTTGGACCATGAATGGCTGATTTGATGATTATGAACTGTAAGTAGAGGGTGGGGAAACAGACCCAGGGGTGCTGGTCTTGGGTACTGGTTGATACTACCTTTTGTTAGTGATGTTTTCCTGGTGCATAAGGTTTCTTAAACCTTGCTGGGTTGTCTACCTCTCCCTTTCTATTTTTTTAAAAATAGTTACTAATTAATCTATGTGTATATATGTGTGTGTGTGTATGAGAGAGAGAGAGAGAGAGAGCATCTTACTATGTTGTGGTCCCCCTGCTTCAGCCTCTAGTTGCTGGGACCACAGGCATGTACCATGTGGCCTGGCTTTTAGGATGAGTGAGGAATAGAACCCAGGTCCCCCATGTGGCCTCAACCTGCTGAGCAGCAATGCCCAACATGAGCTACTGTGCCTGGGCCTATCCTTTTAAAACACCTCCAAATAACTTGCTCTGCCTCTTTGGAAATAACTCCCAGTGCTGTATTGCTTTTCCAAGGAAGTGCTTTCAATTACCCTCCTGGAGTCACTCAAGCTGTGATTATTGTCACAATCTCTATGGTTCCTACACTGCTCAGCCTGGAAAATAGTGAGGCTGGTGGACTGGGGCCAAGCACCACCCCTCTGAATTGCTTCTTACCCTCTTGTAAATTTAGGCAAACATCCCGGGGCTGAGAGAGAGCAAAGTGCATGGGAAGGCAAAGAGCAGCAGCACTCACAGGGTCAGAAGTCCTTTTTGACATCAATTTTGCTTAAACAAAAAGTTCTGTAGGCTCATTTTAGAGGAGGCAGCAAATAAAGATAAGCACAATGAAGAAAACAAAAATCTCACCACCTGGACAGAAGCACTGTTTCTGTTTCCACTTGTGTTCCAAGAAACCCCAAGGTTTTGTTGGAGGTGCTTCTGAGGTTCCATAAATGGTTAGAGTTTAGAATTTAATCAAAGAAGTAGAAGAGATTTTGACTATGTAAATACTAATAAACTATGCCAACCCTAGGGTCTGTGGTTAAGGGAGCCAAATTCCACATGGCTGATCTCACCATTGAGCCCAAGACCTAGCAGCTTGAAAATCATGCTGAGCACATGAGCATGTACTCCCACAATCCCAAAAGGAGGGAGAGATGGAGGAGAAGAGCTTGAGGTGTGACCATTCCCCATGTGGGCTTGCTTTCTCAGTTTCCCTCTCTCTGTTTCATTCTGGTGAGTGCATGTGCCCTCTGGCAATTAAAAACCACTATAATAAATGAATGTGTAGGTCAGCTTCAGGGAAAGCAATAACCTCAAGGGGAGACTAGCATGTGACCATGTACATCTCTCAGCCCCTCCTGCTGCCCTGGTTTCTTTGCACTTGTCATGCAAGAGCATTGGCCGGAGGGCTGGACGGCAGGCCTACCTGTGTTGGGTCAGGCCTTCCCTTCTGCACGTGTACGTTCACACATTGGGAAACCACAGGCTGTTGTAATAAGTGGACTTGCAACATACTGTGGTGTGATTCTGTAGTATGATGAGTCATTTTTTTTTTTTTGGAGATGTTTTTGCTATAGGGGGCATGCGCTCGCCAGACAGAGAGAGAGAGAGACAGAGAGACAAAAAGCGAGAAATCACCCCCTGGGGGGGCTGGCCACGCCGCAATCCCTTCTCCTCCATTCTCCTCTCGGTCTCTATGGTTCCTACACTGCTCAGCCTGGAAAATAGTGAGGCTGGTGGACTGGGGCCAAGCACCACCCCTCTGAATTGCTTCTTACCCTCTTGTAAATTTAGGCAAACATCCCGGGGCTGAGAGAGAGCAAAGTGCATGGGAAGGCAAAGAGCAGCAGCACTCACAGGGTCAGAAGTCCTTTTTGACATCAATTTTGCTTAAACAAAAAGTTCTGTAGGCTCATTTTAGAGGAGGCAGCAAATAAAGATAAGCACAATGAAGAAAACAAAAATCTCACCACCTGGACAGAAGCACTGTTTCTGTTTCCACTTGTGTTCCAAGAAACCCCAAGGTTTTGTTGGAGGTGCTTCTGAGGTTCCATAAATGGTTAGAGTTTAGAATTTAATCAAAGAAGTAGAAGAGATTTTGACTATGTAAATACTAATAAACTATGCCAACCCTAGGGTCTGTGGTTAAGGGAGCCAAATTCCACATGGCTGATCTCACCATTGAGCCCAAGACCTAGCAGCTTGAAAATCATGCTGAGCACATGAGCATGTACTCCCACAATCCCAAAAGGAGGGAGAGATGGAGGAGAAGAGCTTGAGGTGTGACCATTCCCCATGTGGGCTTGCTTTCTCAGTTTCCCTCTCTCTGTTTCATTCTGGTGAGTGCATGTGCCCTCTGGCAATTAAAAACCACTATAATAAATGAATGTGTAGGTCAGCTTCAGGGAAAGCAATAACCTCAAGGGGAGACTAGCATGTGACCATGTACATCTCTCAGCCCCTCCTGCTGCCCTGGTTTCTTTGCACTTGTCATGCAAGAGCATTGGCCGGAGGGCTGGACGGCAGGCCTACCTGTGTTGGGTCAGGCCTTCCCTTCTGCACGTGTACGTTCACACATTGGGAAACCACAGGCTGTTGTAATAAGTGGACTTGCAACATACTGTGGTGTGATTCTGTAGTATGATGAGTCATTTTTTTTTTTTTGGAGATGTTTTTGCTATAGGGGGCATGCGCTCGCCAGACAGAGAGAGAGAGAGAGACAGAGAGACAAAAAGCGAGAAATCACCCCCTGGGGGGGATGGCCACGCCGCAATCCCTTCTCCTCCATTCTCCTCTCGGGATCTTGGGCACGCACGCATGCACACGCACCCGGCGTGAGTTTTAAGCCACCGGGTCCGGGACGCGAACCGCAGTTGACTACGTGGGAGTCCAGTGACATAGCCATTACGCTAACTGCTGGTTCCTGATGGGTCATTTTTGCCCTGTTTTTTACTTTTATTCTTGCAGTATGGTAAATACCTCTTAATAGAAGTAGCTTTCAATAAGTGGCAGTGCCGAATACTAACCTTTTCCACCCCTAAACCCACAATATTTGGCTCCTGAAGCCTCTCGCATGTCTTCCTGCTAAGTTCTCACATGCCTTTAGAGGAGGATCTCAGAAATCCAGAGAGAAAGAGATATAGGGATACTCAGCTTTTCCACTGAAACTCCAGAGAAGTCTTGGTAGCTTTCTAGAGCAAAGTCTAAACAATAGTCTCAGAAGAAGATGGAGGTGGGTAGGGAGGGAAGAGAGCCAGAGGGGAAGCTGGAAAGACAAATTCCTGCATCCCGTTCTCACTCTCCCACTCTGGGTCACGATCTCAGATCGGAGATAGTTACCTGAATAAGTTAGGGAACTTTGAAGGCAGAGAGGACCTGCGCGTCTTCCGAGGAAAGGCCTGGGGAAGGGACTGAGATTCGAGTCCCATGCAGTGGTTAGCAGCTTTATTCAGAAATGGCAGCATGCACATTTGGGCAGAGAGGGCCAATGCTGGCTAATTCCTCCTTTCTGGGACTGTGGCAGCCCCGAGGGCATGGGACTGGCTGGTTCTGAAGGAACTTTCTGGTTGAGGTAAGATTGGCCTTGTGGGACCCAGCTACCTTAACCACCAGGCAACAAAGCCAGCCTTGGTTTTACTTTTTAAAGCTGGTGTCTAGAAACATCTAAAATGATATATGGGACGTGTGTTCATGGCCCGTGTTATGTTCTGGTGACAGTCCTGAACTAGGGTGCATGATGCGGATGGCAGGAACGACTGGGTTCTACATTTGGTCTGCATGTAGAGCAGATGAGAGAGAGGTAAAGGAGCAGGGCTGAGTGGAGGGCAGAGAATTAGGTGGCAGAGGAGAGGGTGTCAGCAACTAGGAAATGCTGGTCCTTGTAACCATGGAAAGGACCCTTGATCTTATTGTCAGAGTGTGAGAGACCGTTGACTTTTTTTTTTTTTTAAGTTGTGTTATTTTATTTCTTCCATAGCAGAACAAGAGAGAGAGAAACAGACAGAGAGGTATCCCCCAATAGGGTCTTCACACCGTGATCCACCGCATCCCAGTTAGCCCAAGTGATGGGGTAAACACATGCCTGGGCTATGGAGGGAGATCCTGGGATGCAAACCCAGGACCTTACCATGTGGGTCTAGTTGCATTACCCCTGCGCCAACACCCAACCCTTGAAGGTTTTGAAAAGGGAAGCAACATGGTTTGATAGCTTCCCTCCAGCTTCTTTGTGGAAAAACGAGAAGAGAGGGAAAGCAAGCGTGAAAGTGAGAAGGTGAGACTGCAGCAGTCCGGAGCGGAGAGCGGAGTGTGCTTAGACCATAGCTGTGCTCCAATGCAGAGCCACAAGCCACGAGCTCACTATGTGCACTCAGAGCAAGCTGTTTGAATCTCAAAGACTTTGTACAGCAACAAAATAAAATTTTACAATGATAAGATGTACTATGTTGGATTAATTAAAATATAGTATTAAAATTCATCTCACGACTAATTAAAATATAGTATTAAAATTCATCTCACCTGCTTCCTTTTGCTTTTTTATTTTTATTTTTTGAGAGATTTTCACTGTAGGGCACGTGCGCTCGCCAGACAGAGAGAGACATAGAGATAGAAAGCGAGAAATCACCCCCCAGGGGGGATGGTCACGCCGCAATCACTTCTCCTCCATTCTCCTCTCGGGATCTTGGGCACGCACGCACACGTGCCCGGCGTGAGTTTTAAGCCACCGGGTCCGGGACACGAACCACGGTCAACTACGTGGGAGTCCAGCGACATAGCCATTACGCTAACTGCTGGTTCCCTCTTCCTTTTGCTTTTTAAAAAATGTTTTTGTTAGCAGGTGCTTGCCCTCACCAGAGAGACAGAGAGAGAGGGAGAGGAGAAAGCACCCACCATGGGGAGCGGTCATACAATAATCCCTTCTTTTCCACTTCTCCCTCCTTTCAGGATTTTGGACACACACACACATGTCTAGCATGTTTCTTAAGAGTGTGGTGACTGGGGCCAGCAAGCGCTGTGGTGGTTAAGGTGCTGGACTCCCACAGGGCTGACCATGGTTTAAGTCCTAGGCTGCCGGCTTGCTTTCTCATTTTCCTTCTTTCTCTCCGATGAATTTAAATAAATGAATAAATAAACAATTCTTAAAGAAATAAAAGAGGGTGAAGACTTGAGACTGGCAGGTGGCAAAGTGGTTGAGGACACTCCCACGTGGCCGACCATGGTTCAAGTCCTAGACCTGGCGACTTGCTTTCTTACTTTCCCTCTGTGTGTGTGTCTCTCTCTCTCTGGTCAAATTTTAAAAAATAATAATGATGAACAAAATAAAATAATTCTTTAAAACAATAAGATTTAAATATGGAGACCACTGAAGTTTGTGTGGTTGGCCATGTAGGATCTAGCTCCCTTACCCACTAGGCCACAGAGCCAGCCCCCATTTTACTTTTTAAAGCTGATGTCTAGAAAATCTCAAGTTATTATGTGGCGTGCATTTGTGGTTCACGTTGTATTTCTGGCGGACAGTGCTGAACTAGTGTAAATGGTGGGGATGGCAAGAAATGATTGGGTTCTACGTTTATTTTGAATGCAGAGCAGATGAGAGTATGAGAGTTAAATAAGGTCTGAGCGACTGGTTTATTGGTTTTACAGAGATAAGGACATTTGGGAAGGAGCAGGTTTGGGGAGAGGACATTCTTTAATACATTTAGGAAATGCTGAGTGAGAGGTCTCTTCATCGTCCAAGGGGAGATATCGAATAGGAGTGGGAGTTCAGAGGAAAGGTCAGGATATACAGTTGTAAGTCATCAGTGTACGGCAGGTTTATAGCTCCAGGATTGTAGGAGATGACTCGAAGGTAAATACGGTACAGCAGAGGTCTGAGGTCAGAGCCCCAGGGCATTTCCCCATTTAGTTAGGGAAAAGGGTGCTTGAATGATAGACTTTTGGTACTGGAAGCAGGCTTTAGTCATTTATGTGAGAGACTTGAAGAAATGCTTAGAATGGACTATTAAGTGTGTCTAAATGAATTTCACAATAACTGATATTTCTGGTTTTGTTCTCTTACTATATAATAATTTAGAACTTACCTTCTGTTATGAGTTTGGCAGTCTTTGAGAGTGACCAGCAGAACCAGCAGTTAGCGTAATGGCTATGTGGCTGGATTCCCACGTAGTCGACCGCGGTTCGTGTCCCGGACCCGGTGGCTTAAAACTCACGCCGGGCGCGTGTGCGTGCGTGCCCAAGATCCTGAGAGGAGAATGGAGGAGAAGGGATTGCGGCGTGACCATCCCCCCTGGGGGGTGATTTCTCGCTTTCTGTCTCTATGTCTCTCTCTGTCTGTCTGGCGAACGCATGCGCCCTACAGTGAAAATCTCTCTCAAAAAAAAAAAAAAAAAAAAAAGAGAGTGACCAGCAACTTTGGTGTTTGCACTAAGATTTTATTCAGAGTGCAAGAGAGGTTGAAAGATGTTTCAGTAGTACACGCATAATTTATTTGAACTATATGCTAAAGACATCTATCAGTTTCTTCAAATGCATTTTAAAAATTCTTCACAGATAATTGGTGAAAATTCTGAGTTTCACACATATCTTCTTGCACGTCAGCCACATAAACAATTTTGTGCATGAAAAAATACTAAATTTGTTTAACGGTCCATGTAAAACTACCGTCGTGTTCAGCTTCCTCACGTGTAATGTAGACTTAGTCCATCAGATCATGTGTTCTGGAGAATATTCTTTATTCAATAAAGTTTTAACTTAGTATAATTTCTAGAGTTAGGGAAAAGGAAGATGATCGAAAAGACTGAGGGAGAATGACTTGTGAGATAGCAAGACCCCAGGAGGGCATGGTTATCTGAGCTTCCTGCAAGGGATTGTCCAGAGGGTCAGACCTGAGTGGCGGTGGCCTGCAAGGATCGGACCCCCAAGAGAAGGAGGCAAGAAGAGGCTGAACTGTGTCACATGCTTCTTTGTGCCAAGCCCACCCTGAATGATCAGATCAGTCACTACATATCCTCAGTGAATGAGAGCGAGCGCGAGGCCAGGACAGTTACGCCAAAGCCAGGGGAGGGAGATGCTCCCCTCCTACCTGCCTTTACCTTTCTTCCCGAGAATCTGAGGAGTGGCCAAGTCAGCCCAACCCCTATGACCAACTGTTCTACACAGACTGTTCCCATGATCTCTCAGGCACAGCTCTTCCCCCCCCCCCCATCCCCCCACCCACCCACACACATCAGAGGCCCACCTC
>NW_006209531.1:86208-135935 GCF_000334495.1 Tupaia belangeri chinensis | reverse complement strand
CCCCCCCCCATGCCCCCACACACCCACACACATCAGAGTCCAAACTCTTTAGCAAGGTAGGCAAGGCCTTCCACGGTCTGACCCGTTTGGAATCCTTCCCATCCTGTAGAGGCTTTGCTCCCCTTGGAGGAGGGAGTGTTCTTTTCTTCCTTGAACATTTGTCCTATATTTTATATTCAGTAGAGCTGCTCAGTAAACGTCTCAAGATACCGTCCATACACTCCAGTTGCTTCCCTGCCATGAGCTCTGCACTGGAGGATAACTCCTGGAAGACAAGAGCAGCGGCAGTTATGGGTAGATCAGCTGGGCAGCTCTCTGTCCAACTGCGGTGACAGCTTCCAGTGTTTGGGTTCCTGAGATGCCACTTCTCTGCTGCGGGCACAGGACCAGGGTTAGGAAACCATTATTGTGAGAGAAGTAGGCAAAGGCAAAGGTAAGATGGGTTTCTGTCCACAGGGTTGGTATCCAAGTCCTGCTGGTTCCTGCCTATTCCAAGACTCAAGTTCCAGCCTCCTATTAATTCTGCAAGAACCCTTTGCTTCCTTCGGTAGCCCCCTGCTTTGTTTAAGGCCATCTAACTTGGTTTCTGTGGTTCTCAACTAGGCATTTTGACTGACACAAGGTGCAAGTCACTAGAGACCAGGCAATGGAGTGGTGGCAACACACGTAGATCCACGTGGATGGGAACCATCCTGGGTTCATGTGCCAGGATCTTCCTGGGCACACACATGTTTGTGTGTGTGTGTGTGTTTGCCCCCGATCTGGGACTACTGAGGCTAGGGATGGATCATGGCCTGGGGACCCTGTTGCAGTTGCCTGTTTCTCTCTCTTGGTTTGTCTCTCCCTCTCATGTAAGAAATAAAGAAATATACTTAAAGACATTAGTAGGGCCAGGTGGTGGCATGAAGGTTAAGGCCACTGGATCCCAATGGTTGACTGTGCAGTTCCAGTCCCAGACCTGGTGGCTTGAAAATCACACTGGGTGTGTGGGTGTGTGCTCAAAATCCCAGGAGAGAGATGGAAAGGAGAAGGGGTTGTGGTGTGGCCATCCTGCTTGGGGAATGTTTTCTCACTTTCTCTCTCTGTCTCTCTTTCTCCAGAGAACATATGCCCTATGGCTAAAACTAAAATAAAGAAAAGCAAAAAAAAAAAAAAAAAAAAGAAGATTGGATTGGATTATTGGTGAGAAGGGAGACAAGGATACACTTGGAGAAAAATATGGCGGCTTAAAATAATTGTCAGTGGTTGCTAGCAGATGGTGTAGTGGTTAGTGTGCTGGACTTCCACATGGCCGACTATGGTTTGAGTCCAGGATCTGGCGGCTTAAAACTCATGCTGGGTGCTTGTGAGTGTGTGCCCAAGATCCTGAGAGGAGAATGGAGGAGAACAGGGGAGAAGGGATTGCAGCGTGGCCATCATCCCTGGGGGGTGATTTCTTGCTTTCTGTTTCTCTGTCTCTCTGGCAAGCACATATGCTCTACAGCAAAAAAATTGTCAAAAAGAAAAAAAAAAAAGTCACTGTTCTCTTTCTTGATCTGAGCTATGTGGTATATATTAAGTATATATTATATTATTCTTTATACTATATAGACATAGGTATGAATAATTGATATGTAGGAAATATTTCATAGTAAATATGCAAAAATGCAGAAATCACTGAAATTAATTGGAAACCTGTTAACTTGGGCTTCAACATACAACTCTGATAATTCTGGGGGAAAGTAAACTGGCCCCACTTTTATTATTTTATAATTCTGGGGCCAGCCACTGTGGTTAAGGTGGCTGGATCTTACATGGCTAGCTATGAGGTTTCAATCTTGGGCCTGATGGCTTGAAAAATACACCTAGGGGGCCAGTAGGTGGCATAGTGGTTAAGGTGCCTGACACTCCCACATGGCTGACCATGGTTCAGGTCCCGGACCTGGCAGCTTGCTTTCTCACTTTCCCTCTTTCTCTCTCTGTGTCTCTCTCTGGTCAAACTAAAAATAAATGAATGAATAAATAAAAACTAAAAAAGAAAAAATTAAAAAGAAAAAACTAAAAACTAAAAAGAAAAAAACTAAAAGCTAAAAAGAAAAAAAGGATTACTTAAAGAAAAAAAAAGAAAAATACACCTGGTATGTGCACATGCATGCTCAAAATCCCAAGAGGAGGGAGAAATGGAGAAGGGATTGTGGCCTGACCACACCACATGGAAGGTGCTCTCTCACTTTCTCGCTCTGGTGAGTGCATATGCCCTCTGGCAAAATTAAAAAAAAATATTCTGGGGACAGTAGTTGGCATAATAGCTATATTGCTGGACTCCCACATAGTCGACTGCAGTTTGAGTCCTGGACCCGGTGGTTTAAACTCATGCCAGGCACGTGTGCGTGCGTGCCCAAGATCCCGAGAGGAGAATGGAGTAGAAAGGATTATGGCATGGCCGTTCCCTCTGGGGGGTGATTTCTCACTTTCTGTCTCTCTGTCTCTCTCTGTCTTTCTGGTGAGCGCATGCTCCCTATGGCAAAAACCTCTCAAAAAAAATTATTGGTCGATATATTATATACATTAAATCTGCCTCTTAAATCTGTCTCTCAAAAAGTTTTCTGGTTAGGGAAACTACAAGAGAAAACAGAAGAGAGGAGAAATAGCGGAAAGTTAGAAACTGACTGCTTTTGGATATTGCTTTGTATGATTATGCTTGTAAACTACCTCATTCCTTGGCTAATTGTGAACGATTAAAGCTTGATAAGAGTACATGTAGGGCATTCCTTGTTTGAACATAAGGTATTATAAAATTGTTTTATTACCTAGAAAGTCCCTCTGTACTCCAAGAAAACATATTAAAATATTAAACAGGTTTGAGGGGGCTCCAAGTGATCGTCGTTGGCGGCTCAGGAATCCACATGTCTCATCTGATTGTAGGAGCACAGATCAGTCCATTCCCTGAAGCTTCCAGGGCCTGTTAGTTAAATGATTGTGTGTGGTAGATCACATTTTATATTCTCCTGAAGGATCAAACCAGACGAAATCTCAGCTGTACTTAGCACTTATGCCACCAGATGGCAGTAAGGGACCTCTGATAGGCTTGCCCTGCACTTGGGGACTGCAGGGCTGGGAGTTGGGAGTAAACAGGGGTGTGTAGCTGCTGGGAAAGGGGTACCGAAGATGTTTTGATACGGTGAGTCCTTTGTGAAAAAGGGAAAACTGTTCAGACGTTTAACATAGCTTTACATAGCTCACAACTTCTTTTTTTTTTTTTTTGAGAGGTTTTTTGCTATAGGGCGCGTGCGCTCGCCAGACAGACAGAGAGAGACAGAGAGATAGAAAGCAGGAAATCACCCCCCGGGGGGGATGGCCACGCCGCAATCCCTTCTCCTCCATTCTCCTCTCGGGATCTTGGGCACGCACGCACACGCACCCGGCGTGAGTTTAAGCCACCGGGTCCGGGACTCGAACCGCGGTCGACTATGTGGGAGTCCAGCGACATAGCCATTACGCTAACTGCTGGTCCCTACATAGCTCACAACTTCTGAAAGCACTGTTACGTATAAACATAGCTTCCTTGGCTAACATAAATTAAGACTTTTTTCTATGTGTCCAGCATGTTCTCTTTTTAAAAAATTTCCCTCAGGGTACATGCACTTGCTTGGGAAGGAGATGGGGGAGAGAGAGAAAGATGAGAGAGAGAGAGAGAGAGAGAGAGAGAGCTAGGGAATTACCCGTCCCCCTCACCCTGCCCCCCCATGGGGGATGACCACGCTGCAATCTCTTCTGCATTTCTCTCTCCTTTAGCGATTTTGGGTATGCATGCATAAGCCAGGCATGCTTTTCAAACTGCTGGGTCTGGGACTCAAACCATGCAGTTGGCCATATGGGATTTAGTTGCCTTTACCACCAGGCCACTGGCTGGCCCCATATCTCTTCTTATCTTTCATCCATAGTAGTTCCAAAATAATATTTTTCTTGATTTTACACCCTAAATCTTTTCTTCCAAAATCTCAAACTTCAAATTGGTTCATAGACATTTAAGAAGAGAAAATCTGCTTCACCCCATAGAAGAGAAACATTTATAACATTTATTGAGGACCTACTATATGACAGGCATTTTACATTTTTTTTTTAAGAGAGATTTTTGCTATAGGGTACGTGTGCTCACTGGAGAGACAGAGAAAGACAGAGAGACAGAAAGTGAGAAATCACTTCCCAGGGGGATGGCCACGCTGCAATCCCTTTTCCTCCATTTTCCTCTTGGGATCTCGGGCAAGCACACACAGGCAGGACTCAAACTTGATCGATTGTGTGGGAGTACAGCGACATAACCATTATGCCATCTGCTGGTCCCCATATTAAATCCTTTTTATTTTTCACTGTGAAATAGTTACTATTAACCCCATTTTACAAATGAGAAGACTGAGGTATAGAGAGATAATTGGTCCCAAAACAAGACAATGGCATAGTCAGGATCTAAACCCCAAACCACACTCAGGCATGTATCATAGCATTTCTCAGCCTTGGCATTATTGACGTTCTGGGCTAGATAAATCTTTGTTAAGGAGGGAGGAGGAGCTGTCCCGCGGACTGAGGAATGTTTCCAGCGTCACTGACCTCTACTTGCTAGATACCAGTTCCACCTTCTCCCTTAGCGTGATGACCAGAAATGTCTCCAGACATTGCCAGATGTGCCCTGGGAGGCAAAACTATAGCCAGTCAAAAACCATGGATGCACAGAAGCTTTGGCTGGGTTTCTGATTGCTGTAGACTAGTGTTGCCTTAAAGCAGGGACACTGGGCTCCGCCCAGGCATTGGCCTTTTGAGGGTTCATTTCCAGCCCTCTTCTAGCTCTGCCCTCTTAGGGTGAGAAGTCCATGGAGCCAAGAGCCATGACTGCCTACAAGATCCCCCACCTTTCTGCACCGCATTCTATCTTCCAGGGCCTACATGCCCTTGTGGCCAGTTCTGGCTGCTGAGTGTGTACTTCTGTACCTAAGAGGGGGGAATGGTGTCTGTTGAGATGGGGAGAGAGCGGGCTGTGGGAACTAGGTTGTCTGGGTAAGACATACAGGCCCGGCTGAGGGCGGTCGGTGCTGGAGAGGGGAAGAGAAAGGTGGTGGACCATGGGCCATGGGCCATGGGCCTCCACTTGTATCTTAATTCAACTTACAAATATTAGGGTGGCCTGCTCTAGACTGCTGCTGCTGGGGGAGCTGGCAGATGTGATAGCAGGTCACATTAGTTTGAAGAGCTCAGAACTGCCATGTTTGCCAATATGGCACTCAACAGAGAAAGGCTCCCGGGGCTCCAGGCTTTCTCCTGAATCACACTTCCGTAGAGAGATTTTCACTGTATTTACTTCTCGGTTGGTGCTCATTTCTCATATACACAAAACAGTTGCATTTTTCTCCTGGAAAAGCAGAAAGGAGTCAAATCAATAAAGGCACATGGAGAAGTGGCTCAGCCAAGCTCTCTTACTAGCGGAGGGGCCTTCCCACAGCAGACCTCTAGTGGAGAAGTCAAAACCATGGCTTTCCCACTCCTCCCAAATGGAAATATAAGCAATATAGGTGTGGAACTGTTTGGTTTTAAGTTTTTGCCATAGGGTGCCTGAGTTTATTGGAGAGACAGACAGAGACAGTCAGAGGGAAAGTGAGAAATTATCTCCTAGGGGTGACGTCCATGCATAAATCTTTTCTCCTATTGGGATTTTGGGCACATGCATACATGTGCCCGGCAGGAGTTTCAAGCCACCAGGTCCAGGACTTGAACTGCAGTTGGCCATGTAGGAGTCCAGTGCCTTAACTTCCATGCTACCTGTTGGCTCCATGGTGTGGAAATGTTTTAACTCACTTGGAATTACTTATAAAACAAGGTCTACCCATAATCCCCTAATGAAGGATATTTAAAATGTTGCTTTTACTTTTTGGAACACTATAAAAAATACCTGCCTATCAACGGAGAACTAATTATTCATTTCTAGCACAGCCACATGCTGGAACCCATAGTAACCATTGTAGTCAGGTAAACTTAAAGAGAGGAGCCAAGGACTAGCAAGTGGTATGGAAGTTAGGGTGCTGGATCCCACGTGGCCAACTTCATGGTTCAAGTCCTGGACCTGACGACTTAAGAATCATGCTGAGAGCATGCACGTGTGCCCAGAATCTTGAGAGAAGAGTAGAGGAGAAAGAATTGCGGCGTGGCCATCTCCCCGGATGTGTGTGTGTGTGTGTGTGTGTGTGTGTGGGTGTGTGTGTGATTTCTCACTTTCTCCCTCTCTGCCTTTGTCTCTCTATGATGAACATTCACACTTCTATAGCAAAAACTAAAATAAAAAAAAAAAGGGAGTCAAGATTAACTTCTTCATTTATTTGTGTAATAAATACTTTCTGAGCACATAGTATGTGTGGTTAGGCACTGGATACTAAAAACATGTGCTTTGTCTCACAAAGACGTCCATCATAGAACATTAAGCTTAGAAACGAGCTCAAAGTTTGTAACATAGTAGCATACATGTTGTCTCATATATCGATATCTATATATGCATGTAATAGTAATGTGTGTATATATTTATAGATACATTATATATACATATTATATATATATATGTATATACATATTTAATAGTAACTATTTATTAAAAGCTGGAATTTACCAAATTCTAGAGTAAGCACTCATATGTGATCATTTCACTTAATCCTCACATCTCTGAGAAAGGTATTAATATTCTCCCCATTTTGCAAAAGAGGTAATTGAGGCTTAGGGAGGATAACGTGGCCAAGGTCAGACACACGGGCTTGCAGAGTAGGGATCAGCTCTGATCACAGGGCCTGACATCGCCACCGACCTGCTTTGTAGAATACACACTCGTGTTTTGCTCTGAGTTTTAGAAGCGGGGTGGTGAAGCCCGTGGGTATTGTTGCTCCATGGGGCATTGCCGTTGGGAGAGGTGGTGTGGTTGTGAGGCAGACTGTCAATGTCCTTGTCTTGTGGTATAGCCAGAAGTTATCTGTGTTGTTCAGGATTGTGAGCAAGTTGCAGTGATTACATTTTTTATTTTCCAAATTTTTAAGTGAATGATACAATAATTTTGTCAAGATCCAGAAAAGTATTGGGATTTAAAAATTGCATTTAAAGGGCTAGTAGGTGGTGTGGTGGTTAAGGTGCTGGACTTCCACATGGCTGACTGCAGTTTGAGTCCCAGGCCTGGTGGCTTGAGAATCACACCAGGCATGTGTGCGTGCTTGCTCAAAATCTCAGAAGGAGAATGGAGGACAAAGGATTGCAATGTGGCCAGTCCCTCAGGGGAGTGATTTCTGACTCTCTCTCCTATTGTCTCTTTCTGTCCTTCCTGGAGAGCACATGTGCCCTATGCAGAAACCTAAAATAACCAAAAATCTATATTCAATTAATAGAATACCATAAGTAGAATTACCATGTGCATAATATTCAAAATTGCTATCTATAATAGAATATGGAAAATCTTGCCATACATGAGGGGGTCTTTAAAAACTCATGAAAAAGTAAACATGAAAAAAACTATGCATAAATTTCAAAAATTTTTTGCACCAAGCTCAGAGTTTAATTCCATTTTCCATGAACTTTTGGAAATCCTTTTCTATGTTCCAGTTGTTTCTGCTCTGCCTGTAAATGAAGTATGATGGATTCAATAGTTCTACACGCGTAGATCTTGCACGCTTCTTACTAAGTTTAACCCTACGTATTTTGTGTTTTGGTTCCTACTTTAAGATGAATCTCCCCTTCCTCCCAAGTTTCCTTTTCTAACTTGATATTTCTGGTCTGTGTCAAGATAATGGGTTCTTTTCTCCAATTTGCAGAGGGTGGAAGAGAGGAGAGAGAGAAAGTGAGAAAGTACATTTCCCTGGGGGATGGTCATGCCACAATTCCTTCTCCCCATTTCTCCCTCCTCTTGGCATTTTGGACATGTGCACATACCTGCTCCGCTTGTTTCTCGAGTCACCGAGTTCTGGACTCACACCAGGGAGATAGCCGTGTGGGACACAGCCATCTTAACTACCAGGCTTCTGGTTGCTCCAGTACTTTTAAGTATTAATTTTCTACCTAGCTACTATTGTATTGAACCATCATTTTTTTTAATTGAGTAGAAATTCATATAACATAAAATTGACTGTTTTAAAGTGAACCATTCAGTGTGAATTTAGTACATTCGCAAGTTTCGCAACTATCATCTCTGTCTAGTTCCAAAACATTTAATCTTCCCCAAATAAAACCCCATGTCATTTAAGCTGTCATTACTCACAAACTGTCTTATTATTAGGTAGTATTTGCATTGATTTTTAGATACTATGACTGTGAAATCCATGGATATCACCGAGCTGTGTGGCATAGCTGCTGGGGAGTGGGGGTGGTGGTGATGGTGGTGAGGAGGCAGACTGAATCTCCTTGTCCCCTGAATTGCGGGAAACCCCACACATGTGGAAATTTCACATTGTGGAACTCACTCAGATTCTAACCTTCCTTTTTTGCAGCTAGCGCTTCCCACTTCCAAGATAAAGCTTGGACAGAAGTCTGGCCTGTTTTGGGGGCTCCTTGCTTCCTCTTCCTTTAGGGCTAACTCCTCACATCCCCCAAAGTTTGCATGGAAAGCCCTGAATGTGTGTTTTGATATTAGCCAGGTAGGGAAATGGATCAGGTCTAAGGTTTCTCCAAGTCTTAGACATATCCCTACCCCCATCCTCAACCCACTTGGAAATAAATAGAGAAATTCACACTGGAATGACCCTCAGACCTCTTCTGGCCAGTCACAAGCCTGGGTCTTGCTGCCAAGGATAATCAGGGCTTCCGCACGGCTGGAGCCGAGCTACGTGCTGCCAGGGCTGGCCAAGAAGCCCCAGGGCCTGTAGAAGGTGGAGGGGTGGGAGTGAAGGCAAACAAGCCTGGAAAGCCAGTTTGGTTTGCCATGGTCAACACCCAGGGACCTACATTTGCATAGGATCTACATATCATTTGTATAAACAAAAATTTATCGTCTAGAAGATTTTATATTTAACAACACGGATAATATATGAAAGCCTCCCCATTGTTTTTACTGCTGTTGTAAATCTGTCTTTCATCTTGTTTTCCATTTGCTTCTGGTGGGGTTCAGTGTTGCTCTTTGTGATCTGAGTACCATGTTCTGCACGAGGCATTGAAGACCCTATGACAGTGTTGACTTAGGCCTGGCCTTCAATGAGCGCCCACTAGGACTGGAAACCCCACTCTCTTGACTCCAGGCCCATGGCTCTCTACCTCTGTGCCCTCCGCCATCTTGTCTACAGCAAGAAGGCCCTCACCAGATGTTCTCCTGGCTTGGCCTTTCAAATCATGAATTGCATAAACTTCTATTTTTATAAATTACCCAGACTCAGGTAATTCTGTCATTAGCTACAGACAATCTAGAATACCGTTTAGGAGGGTTTTGGTTTCTGCACATTTTTTTTTCTCCTCAGGGTTTATCCTACCAGGAAAGTACTAATTTTTGTATTGTCATTTGAAATCGCTCTTCCTTTTGTGTGTGTGTTTTTTTTTTTTTTTTTGGAGAGGTTTTTGCTATAGGGCACATGCACTCACCAGACAGACAGAGAGAGACATAGAGACAGAAAGCGAGAAATCACCCCCGAGGGGGGATGGTCACGCCGCAGTCCCTTCTCCTCCATTCTCCTCTCGGGATCTTGGGCACGCGCGCACACACGCCCGGTGTGAGTTTTAAGCCACCGGGTCCGGGAGGTGAACCGTGGTCGACTACGTGGGAGTCCAGCGACATAGCCATTACGCTAGCTACTGGTTACCCGTTGTGTGGTTTCATTATTAACTGAATATGTAGTTAGTTCTCTTGTTACATTTTATTTTGATTTTAAAATACTACTTTTTTTGTTTGTTTTATAATTATATAAATAAATTCTGCAATTTCACAGTGAAATATAAACAAAGGTATAGTCAAAGGAGCCTGTTGTATATTCTTACACTCTCACCTTAATTGCTTGTGGGTAGTCATTTAAAAAAGTGTTATGATTTTGGGGCCGGCAGGTGGTGTAGTGCTTAAGGGTGCTGGACTCCCACATGGCTGACCATGGTTTGAGTACTGGACTTGGCAGCTTGCTTTCTCACTTTCCCTCTCTCTCTCACTCTGTCCCTCCCTGGTCAGATTAAATAAATGAATAAATAGATAAAGTTAAATAAAATAATTCTTTTTAAAAACGTTCTATAGCTTATCCTCCCTTTAAAAAAATTACAAGTTGTATATATTTGTAGTCCACTTCTTTTTGAAAACATGGTGGCAAACAATGTAGATTTTTCCCTTCTTAACACTGCATCCTAGAATCAACAAGTATTATACAGAGATGTTTTTATTCCTTTTTGTAGTTAGATAGTATTACATCATGTGGATATACCATATCTTATTCAAGCAGTCCCCTATTGAACAGTCCTCCTCCCTTGGCCTTTAGTTATTATAGATAGTACTGTAAAAATGGGCATGTGCATATGTCTTTTCCAATTTGTTTTTTTTTTTGCTAGCTATCTTTTTTAAAAAAGAACAATTTTTAATTTTTAAAACTTATTCATTTATTTTATTTAAAATTTTTTTAAAGAATTACTTTATTGGGACCAGCAGGTGGCGTGGTGGTTAAGGTGCTGGATGCTCCCACATGGTCAACCACGGTTCAAGTCCTGGACCTGGTGGCTTGTTTTCTCACCTTCTCTCTTCCTCTGTGTCTCTCTCTGGTCAAATGAAAAATAAGTGAATGAATAAATAAAGTTAAATAATTCTCAAAAAAAAGAGAATTACTTTATTTAGATTTATTTATTTATTTATTTATTTATTTTAATTTGACCAGAGAGAGAGAGAGAGAGAGAGCGAGAGCAAGCTGCCAGGCCCAGTACTCGAACCACAGTCGGCCATGTGAGAGTCCAGTGCCCTTAACCATCACACCACCTGTTGGTCCCCATTCATTTATTTTAATTTGACCAGAAAGAGACACAGAGAGAGAGAGAAAAAGTGAGAAAGCAAACCACGAGGTCTGGGACTTGAGCCATGGTCAGCTGTGTGGAAGTGTCCAGCACTTTAACCACCATGCCTCTTCTGGTCCCTGTTAGCTATCGTTGAGATAAATTTCTTTTTTTAAAAATTTACTTAACTTTATTATTTTAAATTTACTTAACTTTATTATTATTTTCCAATTTGATCAGAGAGAGACAGAGAAAGAGAGAGAGAGAGGGAAAGTGAGAAAGCAATCCACTAGATTCAGGACTTGAACCGTGGTCAACCATGTGGAATTCCAGTGCCTGTAGCCACCATGCCACCTGCTGGCCACCTGAGATAAATTTCTAGAAGTGATACTGGTGGGTCAACTAGTTATATATATTTTATTTTTTATTTTATCACATCATTATTATTATTTAATCTGCTACAGGGCACACATGGTTACCAGAGAGAAACAGAGAGTGTGAGAAAGTGTGAAAATAAGTCGCCAGGTCCAGCAGGACTTGAACCACGGTTGGCCATGTGGGAGTCTAGCATGTTAACCACCACGCCACCTGCTGGCCCCCAAATATTATATATATATATATATATATATATATATATACATACACACACACACACACACACACACACACACACATATATATGTATATATATATAATTAAATATTGTCAAATTTCCTTCCATAGAGATTTTACCACTTTTTGTTCTCACAAACACTGGAATTCCCTCATAGCCCCTTGGTGGAGGAGGTTGCTGCGGCAGAGTGCAATTTTCAAACGTGGCTGCAACAATAGTTCCCATTCCATGTGCTCTTCCATATTTTTAGTATCCACTTTTTCTTGAAGAGGTGAAGTCTGAATTTCTTTCTCTTGAAACTAAGTGGGCCGTTTGGCTACCTTGACCAATAGAGTGTGATAGGAGGATGCTCTGTGTCTTCTGACGCTGGTTCATAAAGATGCCATGAACTTCTGCTTTGTTCTCTTGGGCCATCTTAAAAGTGAATTCTTCAACCACCAGTGCAACAGTTTCAGCTGAGGCCATATAGAATAAAAAAAAAAAAGTAATTTTTACTGAACTCTGCTAAATACATAATAATAATAATAATAATTCTAAGGTTTTTGTCATAGGACATGTGTGCTCACTCTAGAGAGACAGGGAGAAACGGTGAGAGAGAAAGTGAGAAATCTACCCCACGAGGGGATGGCCATGCTGCAATTTCTTCTCCTTCATTCTCCTCTTGGGATTTTTGGGCATGCATGCACAAGTACTTGGCATGATTTTCAAGCTGCCAGGTCCAGGACTCAAACCACAGTCAGCTGTGTGGGAGTCCAACACCTTAACCATTACACCATCAGCTGTTCCCAATGATTATTGTTTTAAGTCACTGAGTTTTGGGGTTGCTTGTTACATGGCATTAGATAATTGCTGTAGATATCAAACTTTAGATTTTTTTCCATGCTGATAGAAATGGCATCTCTGTGCAGTTTCAATATATATTTCGCTTATTATGAGCAAGGTGATGCATATATTTAAATGGGTAGGAGTTACTTGCACTTATTTTTATACTCTGCTCATATCGCTAGCTCATTTTTCTATAAAGCTGCTGGTAATTTTTCCTCACTATTTTTAGAAGATGTTTACATTTTAGACATCTAAACCCTTTGTGATATAATTTTAAGACTTTTTTGTCTTTTTACTTCTCTTATAGTTTTATTTGTCATACAAAATTTCTCATTTTTTATGTAATTAAACGTTCCCTTTATTCTCATTTTGAGTCATAGGAAAGCTTTGATCACAGAACAGTTCATCCATGTTTCCTTCTAGTGTGTGTGTGTATCATGTATGTGTATGTGTGTATATATATGTGTGTGTGTATATATATGTGTGTATACACACACACACACACACACACACATATATATATATATATATATATGAAAGAAAGAATGGGAATCAGTATGTCACAGTTATCCTGCCTTAGTCTCCTGAGTAGTTGGGACTACAGGTGTTTGCCAGCATGCTCAACTTTTACGGTGGGCTGAGACTTGAACCTGGGCCTCCCATGTGGCCTGAGCCTAGTAGGGACTAGATTCTTTTATTTTTTTTTAAGAATTATTTTATTTATTTATTTACTCATTTAAATTTGACCAGAGAGGGACAGAGTAAGAGAGAGAGAGCTGGAAAGTGAGAAAGCAAACCACCAGGTCCAGGACTCAAACCATGGTTGGCTATGCCACAATCCTTTTTCCTCCATTCTTCTCTTGGGATCTTGGGCATGCATGCAAATGTGCTCAGTGTGAGTTTTAAGCCTCTGGGTCTGGGATTTGAACTGCAGTTGGCCATGTGGGAATCCAGCGGTGTAACCACCTAATATTTTTTGTAGTGTCATTAAATCTCTGAACTTTTAAAATTTTATCTTGGTTTATGATGTAAGGAATGGTTCCAATTTTTCATCTTTTCCTGTATGTCTCTTTAGTATATCTCTCTCTCTGTATAATTACATCAAGCAGGTATCCATTGTCTCTTATGGTACAGAGTGTTTTCAATATGCATGGATATTAAATATTAGTAAATATCTTTTTTTCTAAAAAACAATAGAAATGATTCTATGATTTTCTTTCCTTTAACTCTATTAATAGGTTGGGTTTTAGTAGTGGATTTCTTAATATTTAGTTGCCCTTGTATTTATGGATCAAACTCCACTTGTGTGTGTTATTGGATTCTGTTTACTATTTAATTGGAGATTTTTGTATCAATGCTAATAGTAAGAGCGATTTTTTTCTTATTTCTTTGGGTGCAATCTTCATCAAGTTTGGTATCAGTATTACACTCACTTCATAAAACAAAATTAGAACATTTTCTTCTTTTTTTACACTCAATATAGTTTAAATTGCATAAGGGTTACTCAATATTTAAAAGTTTGATAACATTCCCCTGTAAAACCATGCAGGTGTGGTGATTTTTTGTTTGTGTGTTTGTTTGTTTGTTTTTGAAGGGATTCTTAAAATAATTTGTTTCTTTTATGTCAATTGATCGTCTCAGATTTTCTTTTTTAAAAAAAATCTCCATTCCTGTTGATTTTGGCACTTTGTATTTTTCCTAAAAATATTTATTTTGTTTTTTCAGATTTATTTGCCTTCAGTTGGGCAAGGCAGTCTCAATTTTGGGAAAAATTTATTTTTTTATCAGTTACTTTTCTTTGTTTCTAATTTTGAACATTTATATTTTCTTTTCTTTTTATTTTGATTACGTGATCTAGTTTTTTTTTCTTTTTCTTTTTTTTTTGGAGAGATTTTCACTGTAGGGCGCGTGCGCTTGCCAGACAGACAGAGAGAGACATAGAGACAGAAAGCGAGAAATCCCCCCCCAGGGGGGATGGTCACGCCGCAATCCCTTCTCCTCCATTCTCCTCTCGGGATCTTGGGCACGCATGCACATGCGCCCGGCGTGAGTTTTAAGCCACTGGGTCCGGGACATGAACCGCGGTCGACTACGTGGGAGTCCAGCGACATAGCCATTACACTAACTGCTGGTTCCCTTTTTTTTCTTTTTTGATTAAGAAAAAAACAGCTTTTAAAATTTATTTATTGCTTCTGCTGACTCATTGTTGATATTATCTTGCATATTATTAAAAGCTTGCATGTAGCCTTTCACTTGAAAGCCAGTTTGGTTGGATATAAAATTCACAGTTCACATTTTTTTCTCGAGCATCTTAAATAATGTATATTGTCCCATTGTATTTGTTTGATAACAATTTTCTTTTCTTTTCCTTATATGTGATTTGGTCTTTTATCTGGGCTATTCAAATGATCCTTATCTGTTACAAGTTTTCTTAAAAGAATGGAATATTTTGGAGAGACAGTTGAGTCAGAAGGGCTTTTTCTAGCTTTATGGCTCTAGAGCTTTGTCTTTTATTGTTTTTACAATGTGATTAAAAAAAAAAACCAAAAACCCCACAAACAACCCTGTTAGGCTGTCTCTGTGTCCTAGTGATGAAAACAATTGCATCCTGGCCGTCTGCATGGTTTGACTGAGAAACAAATCAGGCACATGTGCATGTGTGCTCCAAAACCTGAAAGGAGGGAGGGATGGAGAAGGGTTTGCTATGTGACCATCCTCATGTGGAGGGGGGTGCTTTCTCTTCTCTCTCTATCACATCCTAGGAGAAAAAAAATGTTTGGCATTTTAAAAATTTGTTCCTTTTATAATTGCCAGAGGGTGTGTGCACTCACCAGAGAGACACAAAGATACAGATGCAGAAGGAGGGAAAGCGAGAGTTGAAGAAAGGGAAAGATAGGGAGAAATTACCCTTCAATGGGATTGGTTGTGCCACAATACTCTCTCCTCCTTTTCTTTGTCTGGTTGAGATTTTGGGCACATGTGCCTAGCCAAACTACTAGAGCTGGGATTTGGACTGTGGTTGGCCAAGGAGGATCTGACTTTTAACCACCAGACTATGGGGCTGGCCCACCATTTATTTATATCAGTATGGAGTCCTGGATATTTACTTTTTTGAGTTATAATTCAGAATTATTTAATTTATTATTATTATTATTATTATTATTATTATTATTTTTGCTCTAATTGTTCCGACTTGAGGCTTTGGAGCCTCTTTCAAGGCTCATATCTCTCTGATATTTCCTCATTAGTGTGTGTGTGCATGTATGTGTTTGAGCATTTCTTAAGTTTTTAGTACTATAAGATGCTCTAGGCTTGTCATTTTCTGAGTACTAGAATCAACCTTGTTTTTCCAAGAAGCCCTGATTTCATTTTTAGAGAATGGTGTGGACAATGAAGAGCTGGGTGCTGGGTAGGTTCTTCCTCTCTTCACTTGTGTTGATGGCCTCTATTTCTGGGTCTCCCATTCTCTCAGAGTACCACTTCTTTCCTGCTTCACTGCCTGCCTGGATCCCTTAGCTGAGCGCTTCCACTGCACTCTCACCAGTGTCCTTGACCCTGCCATCCCTTGACCATGTAGTGCACTTATCCTGTCAATTCATAGTCTTGGACCTCCTTGACCTCGGCCTTGCCCTGAGGCGATCAGTGCTGAGCGGTCCACCAAGCTCTCAGTGTGGCTTGGCAAGCTTACCATCTCTATGATGGCTGTTCCATGTCACTGCCTTGTGCTCACTCCTACCTCCTGCAGTCTTAGCAAGGGTGACAGCCTCTACTTCACCAAGGAAAGGGATACCAATGGGGGTTCAGTCCCTATGTTTTCCTCTTTCAGTTGCAAACTTACCTTTTTTTTTCCCAGAAGGAATGTGCATGCTAGTGCACTAGATATATCTATATATCTCTATATACCTCTCTATATAGAGATATATAGATCTATCTATATCTATCTATCTATCTATCTATCTATCTATCTATCTATCTATCTATCTATCTATCTATAGAGAGAAATTCCCCCATCCCCAACGGGTGTGGTCACATTGCAATTCTTTCTCTTATTGGAACCACCTGGGAAGCTTTCAAGAAATCCTAACTTCCAGACCCCTCTTAGACCTATTAAATAAATTGTCCATTTATCTATCTAGATACCTCTACTTACCAAATTGCCATAAAGGCCCTGATGAGCAGTGAATCTCATGCTAGTGAATCAGCTGAAGAATCATTACGTCTCTCCATGCGGGTCTCTGCTGAGTTCCAAATGCGTATTCCCATCCATTTACTGGAAGTCACACAGGAGCCTCAGATCAACAGGTCCACAACAGAGTTCATTGCTCCTCCCAGTCCCTCTGCTTTGTTGTAAACCTTGCCCTTCTCGACTCCCCTCTCTAGGGTTGTCACCATTTGCCTGCTCAGGCATGAGAAATGCCCATGCCAGCTTCAACAGCCCCCTCGCCCCACTCCCATATCCCAGGGGTGACTGGGCCCTGCTGATTCGAAAATGTTTCCCTTCTTCCCATCCTTCCAGTCAGTGCTTTAGTTCAGGCCCCCGCCATCTGGCATCTGAATTGCCGCTCTAGATTCCTAATTATTGGGCTTGCCTCCAGCTTCTCCACTGCTTTAACTCAACCTTCCCTCATTTTCTTTCTAGAAGGCAAATATAATAACCTGCCCTGGATTACCCTCTGATGTTTGGCTATGCTTTCCAAGCGGGCCCTTCAGTCCCATGGATCGGAATCATCTCACACTTGTTATAATGTGGGTTTCCAAGATAACCTCAGACCTCTGAAATCAGAACCATGGGGATCTGAATTTTTCTTTCATTTTTAGGTTTTTGTCATAGGGCATACGCACCTGTCAGAGCAACAGAGAGAGGGAAAGTGAGAAATTACCCTCTCAGGGAGCTTGGCCATCCTACAATCCCTTCTCTAATTCTCCTCTTGGGATTTTGGGCATCCCAAGATTATTTTTAAGCCGCCATGTCTTGGATTCAAACCATGGTTGGCCACATGGGAGTCAAACACCTTAACCACCACACCACTTGCTGACCCTGGGAATCTGCATTTTGAACATGCTCTTCAGTAGGTCCTGATGCCCAGTGGTGTTTGTGAGCCCTGGCTCTGGGATAAAGTCCAAGCCCTATAGCAGGCACATAAAACTCTACTACTCCTGAGCCCCATCTCTGAATAGCCTGGTCTCCATGGTTCTTCATGGTAACTAGATTATCAAAGGCATGCACCATTTAACAAAATTAGGGTCTAGTCATCCTGGTCTACTTCCTTTCCCCTTAATATATTTTGCCTTTTGCTGCCTCTGTTTCCTGCTTCATTCTACCCTTTGCCCACCTCAGATGAATCAAGCTCAAGGTGGTTAAACTTGAGTAAGATCCCAGAGTTAGAAAGGCACAGAACCGGTACCAGCAGAGGGTGGTTATGTCACTGGACTCTCACGTAGTCAGCCGTGGTTTGATGGCTTAAACTTATGCTGGCTGTGTGTGCGTGTGTACCCAAAATCCTGAGAGGGGAATGGAGAAGGGATTGTGGCATGACCATTTCCCTTGGGGGGTGATTTCTTGCTTTCTGTCTCTCTGTCTCTTTGGTGAGCATATGTATCCCAAAGCAATAATCTCTCTAAAAAAAATAAATAAAGGGCAGAATCAGGAATCCAGCTCTGGTCTGTTTTACCTCGGGGTATGTATATATTTTTTAAGTTAATTAATTTTTTTCCTTGAAAGAGGGAGAGTGAGAAGAGAAAGAGAGAGAAGCACTTTCTTTCTTTCTTTCTTTTGAGAGGTTTTTGCTATAGGGTGTGTGCGTGCACCACAAAGACAGAGAGAGATAAGCGACAAATCACCCCCCGGGGGGGATGTCCACGCCACAATCCCTTCTCCTCCATTCTCCTCTAGTGATCTTGGGTACACACGCACATGCGCTTGGCATGAGTTTAAGCCACTGGGTCTGGGACTTGAACCATGGTCGACTACTTGGGAGTACAGCGACATAGCCATTACACCAACTGCTGGTCCCAAGAGATGCACTTTCTATAGAATTCTCATGCCATGACCACCTGCCTTCCCCCAGCCTTTCCCAGCCAGCCAGGATTAAGGGCTGGTATGTATACATTATGGGCTGTTGCGTAGGTTATGGGCTGTGTGAACAGGTAACGGGCGGGTGTGTGCAGTGATGGGCTGCTGTGTATACATTATGGACTGGTGTGTATAAGTAATGGGCGGGTGTGTGCAGTGATGGGCTGCTGTGTATACATTATGGACTGGTGTGTATAAGTAATGGGCGGGTGTGTGCAGTGATGGGCTGCTGTGTATACATTATGGACTGGTGTGTATAAGTAATGGGCGGGTGTGTGCAGTGATGGGCTGCTGTGTATACATTATGGACCAGTGTGTGTAAGTAATGGGCGGGTGTGTGCAGTGATGGGCTGGTGTGTATGATGGGCTGCTGTGTATACATTATGGACCGGTGTGTGTAAGTAATGGGCGGGTGTGTGCAGTGATGGGCTGCTGTGTATATATTATGGACCGGTGTGTGTAAGTAATGGGTGGGTGTGTGCAGTGATGGGCTGCTGTGTATACATTATGGACCGGTGTGTATAAGTAATGGGCGGGTGTGTGCAGTTATGGGTCAGTGTGTGTGTAGGTTGACCAGAAAGTCAAACCTAGATCTTCCATATGGCTTCCATGATTGCAGAGCACCTGTGCTACTGCTGTGCAACCATGGCTGGGTGTTTAGGACAATGTGCTATTTTAAATCGTTTTTAGAGAAATTTTCACTATACGGCACGTGTGCTCACCAGAGAGACAGAGAAACAGAGAGACAGAAAGCAAGAAATCACCCCTCAAGGGGAGATGGCCACACTGCAATCCCTTCTCTATTCTCCTCCTGGGATCTCGGGCACGCCCGCACATGCACCCAGCGTGAGTTTAAGCTGGGGAGTCTAGGACG
The DNA here is from genome assembly GCF_000334495.1 of Tupaia belangeri chinensis. Taxonomy (NCBI): domain Eukaryota; kingdom Metazoa; phylum Chordata; class Mammalia; order Scandentia; family Tupaiidae; genus Tupaia; species Tupaia belangeri. The sequence continues at coordinate 116,609 of NW_006209531.1, read as the reverse complement.
CGAACTGCAGTCGACTACGTGGAAGTCCGGCAATGTAACCATTACGCCATCTGCTGGTCCCAGGGACAATGTGCTCTTATACACTCTGTCATGCTGATTCTGGGTGCTCACTAATTTAGCAAGCCTTCTTCTTTCTAGTTCTACTGTCCCTCTCTTGAGAGCCCCTGTCACCAAGGGGTCACACATGTCCTTTTATTCTCCCTTTAAATGGAAGACATCTCCTCTTCCTCTGGTCCAGAGGCCAGGCCATTTCCCCCTAGGCCACCTCCCCCTCATCAAACTGCAAAGAGCTCTGTGATGAATAGAATGGGAGAGCGGAAGGGGAGGGAAGGTTAGGGGGAGGGGGTGGCAGCAGCAGCGAGGCAGAGTGGGGTGGAGTGTGAGCAGAGTGCCAGACCACAAACCTTAATTGAATCACAGGGCCCCATGCTCAATTTAGCAGACACAAGGGCACAGAATGGGGTCCCTGTGTGGCGGTGGGGCACTCAGCCTGCCACAGCTCCTGGGAAAGCATTAATTGCGGATGACAATGTGTAAACAGCGGGGATGAATGGAGTGTGCAGGTGTGAGGGCTGGGGCCAGCCTGGGCTGTTTTCGCACGAGCTGCAGCCAGTTCCTCCGTGGCCGACTGCTCCCTGGAACTGGATTAGTGGGAGCAGTTGGGAAACCGTTGAGGGTGTTGGAGCTTGGCACAGAGTGAGTGGCTAGAGCAGAGTGGGACAGGGGGAGGGACTGTGCAGGCCGAGACCTGGGAGATGAGTTGTGGTGTGTGTGTGTGTGTGTGTGTGTGTGTGTGTATGCACTGCCTGCATCTGGCCTAGTCCCCATCCAAGACACCAGGTCTTGAGAAAGCAAGGCTAGAATTTTTGTTCGTTTGTTTGTTTGGCATAGGTTACAAGCGCTCACTGGAGAGAGACAGAAAGTGAGAAAACATCCCTCAGTGGGGATGGACAAGCCACAATCCCTTCTCCATTTTCCTCTCAGGACTTTGGGCATGGATGCACACATGCTTGGTGTGTTTTTCAAGCCGCTGGGTCTGGGACTTGAACCACACTGTAAGCCATGTAGGATCCAGCTGCCCTAGCCACTGAGTCACATAGACTGACCCATGGAATGTTAATGACAGCTAAAAGAGTTAGGGCCTATGCACATGGGCCTGGGTTTGGGTCTGCTCTCCACCTAGGCCTCCAGCTGGTAGAGAAGCTGGAGAGAGTGCCAAGGGGCCTTGCTTTCTTTTCCCAACAGAGCCCTAAAGTGTGCTTGGAAGCCAGACAAGCCTGGGCTCCCAGGGCCGGCTTGACCTCCTGGACAAGCACAGAGTCTCCAGGCTCACCAGGCAGGACAGATGTCAGGGCAGAGTGGCAGTCATTGTGGGGAATTGGAAAGCTGATGAGAGAACATCAGAACAGCTCCATCTGAGGAACTCTAGCATTGCCTAGCAAATGTAGAATCAGAGGTACGGAGGGTGGTAGCATAGGTGTGGGTTCCCGCCTGGCTGCAGCTGGCTCCTGAAATGACCCACTGAGAGCAAGCACCACTAGATTTTAACATATAGTTCACACAGGGTAATGACAATCACTATTCCTGTGGATGTGCTCTACTGAGCTCTCATTGTGTGCCGGGCACTCAGAAATGGGGTGCGTGTGTGACCTCTGGGTTTGCTTCGTGTGCAGTGTCCCGTGTTTCACTAGTCTTTCCAGGCCTCTGTGAATCTCTGGGAATACAGGCAATGCTCCCCATTGCTCTTCTCTCTCCCATGAGCCCTAGAATGAGCTGAGTCTGCAGGAATCCCGGGAGTTCAGGCTTTTCCTTGTTGGTAGTGGAAGTACATGCACTATTTCAGGGTGCTGACTGTCATTGGGTTTCAAAAGATAATACTGGCCACAGCGTGAGGGTCAGAGAAGGGAGGACTTGGAAGGGGGTTGGAAGGAATTGCAACCCTGCAGGTGAGGGATGAGGGGAGTCCGACCTGTGGAGGAGGGGCAGCAGAGCTGGCAGGGTGCGGGGGTGGGGAGCAGATCCGAGCACTATCCAGGAAGTAAAGTCTCAGGATTTCAGAACTGGTTGGCTGTTGGTATCAGGCCCAGGGTTCTGATCCGAATGACTGGCTAGATGGTGGCAGCAGCACCTCTGTCCTGGCAGGGAACACAGACTGGAAGTAGGTTCCTGGAAGACACTGGGATGGGCTTGGAATGACTTCTCTTCTGACAAATACTGTGGATTCAAGGTTGTAACAGTGAACTGAGACATTGAAAGAGGCCCTTGGGCTTTCCTGAAAGAGGATCAGAATGCTGTGTCCCCAGTCTACTCTCAGTCCAGGTGGGCCCTGCTGAGGGTCCCAGCAGGGAGTAGCTTCTGCTTGAAAATGCCCAGCTCATTCAAACCCCTGCTGGGATCTGGCCTTGAGTTGGGGAGCAGGCCTGGGTTGTGCAAACTGGCAACAGGCTCAGAAAAGAAAACAAATCCACTTGTTTCATGCACAAGCCAAGAAAAAACAGTATCCGGATGCAAATTGAACTCATCACCTAGAATCTGTTTTCTTCTGGTAGCCTGCTCAGTCCTTCTGCCTGACTTGTTTTTATTTTCATGTTTAGAGAGAGAAATAAGTTATGTTTTGCCCTGCAAGATCCAGGCATTTGATGTGAGGTGAAAAACTTAAGAGATCTTCCAATCAAAGGAAGGCCAGCTGCAACCCCGGATTAAAAAGCTGGGGTCAGAAGCAGAACATTGAATATCATTTGCATTTTGGGGTCCTTTTGCTATTTTAGTTTTTAATAATGGTTTCGAATATAGTGGATCTGGATTCCGAGTGTGTGGTCAGATCCACCTTTATTACTTGCCAGCTGTGTGACTTCGGGCAAATTTACTTATGCTCCCTGTGCCTCAGTTCCCTCACCTACTAAATGGGAATTGTATCTACAGCAAGGCACTATTGTGGGGATGAATGAGATCATGCTCACATCTGCTTGGAGAGGGTCTGTCAAGTATTGTTATGACAACTGAGGGTTTCCTAACCTGCGTCAGTCCTACTGGAGAGCTCTTTGGGTTCTCTGCTCCATCAGTTTTGTGCAGGATGTCAGATCAGTGTCTTAGGTCCTCTGCAAAGCTCAGGATGGCCTGGGAATTCCTCGTTTCCGCTCTTTCTTCTGAGATGCTCTAGAGCTTGATCTGAACAGGGTTTCTCAGTGTTGACCTTTCTAAAACCAGAAATAAAAATGGACGGACATGAAGAGCGGCTATTTAGGCAAGCAGGATATTAAATAATCATTATAATCATATCATATAAGGATATTTTGGCACCAAAAAAAGTTAAGGAGGGTATTGAACATGGATTATTTTTACCACCGAACAGCCAGTAACCCCTGAGGTTTTGGTGTGTCCGTTTCTCTTCCATAATCAGCCCCTGACTCAGAGCTAAAGCAAGTGACAGGGGGTGAGATGACCAGGGCCTCTCATTCCTCGGTGGTAGAAATAATCAATGTTCAATGCCCTCCTCAACATTTTCAGTGCTAAAATATCCTCATAGGAAATGATTATGATGATCCTTTAATATCCTGCTTGCCAAAATAGCTGCTCTATAACTGACCCTCCATTTTGTTAACTGGTTCAAGAAAGGCCAACACTGAAAAACCTTGTGGCTCAGCCAACAGCAGTGAGGACAGATGCCAGGACCTGCAACTCACTGGAGTGCTGGGCGGGAAGTAGCTGCTCTCTTCTGCGGGGCTCTGACCAGAGGATGTAGTGGTGGACATGCTGCTGCCACATTGCTGTCATGTACAGCCTGAGGCCTACGGGGAAGAAGGCAGAATCTAACAATTAGGATGTTATTTAAGCAGTAAGTCCAATCATGCCTGAAGCTCCTGGCTGCTGCTGCTTCTTCTTTTCTTCTTCTCTTCTTGTTCTCCTTCTTCTTCTCCTCCTCCTCTTCTTCTTTTTCTAGTATACTTTTAATTTGGGGGGCCAGAAGATGGCATAGGGGTTAAGGTGCTGGATTCCCACATGACTGATTGTGGTTTGAGTCCCAGACCTGGAGACTTGAAACTCACCCTGGGTGTGTGTGTGCGTGCGTGCCCAAAATCCCAAGAGGAGAATGGAGGAGAAGGGATTGCGGCGTGGCCATCCCCTGGGGGGGGGGGTGATTTCTCACTTTCCCTCTCACTGTCTCTCTCTGGCTTTTGCTGGCCAATGCATATGCACTATGACAAGAACATTAAAAAAATAAGCTTTGAATTTGAGAATAGTTTTAGATTTACAGAAAAATTGTGAAATATTGCAGAGAATCTCCATGTACTTAATACCTAGTTTCTCTTACTATTAATCTCTTATATTAGTAGGACGTTAATATTACATTTGTCACAATTAATAAACTGATATTGGTACATTCTTAGGAAATAAAATCCATATTTTATTCAGGTTTTCTTAGTTTTCCCCTAATGTCTTTTTCTCTTCTGGGATCCCATCCACAATGCCACATTACACTCGGTCATTATGTCTTCGGCTTCTCTGGGACATAACAGTTGCTCAAACTTCCTTTGTTTTAGGTGACTTGGCTAGTTTTTTTTTTTTTTTTTTGAGAGATTTTCACTGTAGGGCGCGTGCGCTCGCTCGCCAGACAGACAGAGAGAGACATAGAGACAGAAAGCGAGAAATCACCCCCCAGGGGGGATGGTCACGCCGCAATCCCTTCTCCTCCATTCTCCTCTCGGGATCTTGGGCACGCACGCACACACGCCCGGCGTGAGTTTTAAGCCACCGGGTCTGGGACGTGAACCGCGATCGACTATGTGGGAGTCCAGCGACATAACCATTATGCTAACTGCTGGTTCCTGTCTTGGCTAGTTTTGAGCAGTACTGCTCAGGTGTGTTGGAGAATGTCCCTCAGTTGGGACTTGACTGATGTTTTTCTCATCATTAGACTGGGGTTATAGTTTTTGGACAGAGACCACAGAAGCAAAGTGTCACTCTCATTACAGGTTAAGGGGTGGCTTCGGTCACATGGCTAAGGCAGGGTTTGTCAAATTTCTCCACCCGAAGTTACTCTGTCCCCCTTTCCGTACTGTACTTTAAGGAAGAAGTCACCATCTGTAGCCCATGCTAAAGGGTGAGAATTCTGCCCCCGCCCCCTGAGGGTGCAGTATCTATGTAAATTACTGGAACTGCCCTGGATGACGGATTGGTCTCGTCTACATTCATGCATTCTGTTGTTTATTTATATAAGTAGGCACACTTGGATGTTTATTTTATACTTTGGGTTTTATCTAATACTTCATTTTCTTCAAATTGTTCAAGCTTTGAGCATTGGGAAATCTTTCAGTTGGCTATTGTGTCCCTTTGACACATACCCCCTCCCCCCCACCACTGTGGTCACTTGGATTTGTTGTTGTTGTTGTTGTTGACATGAGCTATCAATTTCTCTCTAGTTCAAATCAATTTAGGCCAAGGATTCTGTCGCTTGTAACTTTGTTTTGTTTTGTTTTGTGTTTTTCTGTCACATGGCTTGCTGGAGAGAGAGAGAGGAAAAAGTGAGAAGTCACCCAGGAAGGATGACCACACCAACATCTCTTCTTTGCTATTCTTCTCAGGATTTTTGGGCACACACAGACAGGCACCCTGCATGATTTTCAAGCTGCCAGGTCCAGGACTTGGCCATGTGGGATTCCGTTGCTTTAACCATCATGCCATCTGCTGGCCTAGAAGACAGAATCTTTAGACTGTGTTACTTGTTGAATTTTAAACTTTATTATTATTTTCAACATTTTTCTTTTATAACAATTTTACATAGACAGCTCAAATCCTCTCCTGGGCTGTGGAAACATTTCACTGGAAAGTATAATACTATCAGGAAACTTGGGTGATGGGCTACGTATGGTTCAAGTTCCAGCCTTGTGATCTTAGGCATGTCACTAACCCCTGAGCTATAAAAGGAGAGCACAGACGGGAGGGAACTAGGTGACATCACAGCACCTGGTGGCCAAGACGGAGCCTCTTATCTGCTGAACAGGCTGCTGGGGAGTGTAATGAGGCCTCCCAATTAGGGTTGCCAGATAAAATATAAGACACCTAGTTAACTTTGAATTTCATAGAAGTAATAAGAATATTTAATATAAGCAGGTTTAAAGTATTACGTGGGGTTTACATATACTAAAAACGCTATTTGTTGTTTATACCCTGCCATTTTTAGGATCCTCATGGCATCTACTCCAGGGACGTTAGCTCTGCAACTTGAGCCACATGGTGTCCTGGGGAGAAGGGTCTTGGCGGTCAGACTCTTCTGAGGTCAGCTCTGCTCTACCACTTTGGGCAAGCTGCTTGACCATATGACTTAGTTTCTATACTTCATTGTGCAATGGTTTGATGATCTGCAGATGCCTATACACTTTGCGGGGTCTGATATCTAGCGGGCACTCCGTTACTAGTAGTGGCTGTAAATGTGACTCTTAAATGAACAAATAAATGGAAGTCCTGAGAAGGCAAGAGAGGAGGTGAAAGGGAACGGCAAGGCGGCCCCTCACTCCCACTCAGTCTCCCTCTCTGAGCCTGGGGGGTGTGGATGAGGCCTCTTATGAGGCTCTCTCTAGAAGCTGGGCTCCTTGCTGAAATCACATCTCACTGGGGTCCTGCCATATGTAGGCTTGGGATCCTTGGGGGTGGGGGACGCTGAGGTTGAAGTGAGGAAGGGACTGGTCCCGGAAGACGAAAGAGAGCACTCGTGTCTGGGGGGAGGCTGACTCTTCATAAACAGGGCCGGACAGGTACACAACAACGAATGCTACAGTTGTTGAGCACTCAGTATGTGCCAGCACAGTTTTATGTACTTCTATGCTTTATTTAATCATCACAACTCCCCATTTCACAGGTGGGGAGATTGAGTCGTGGAGGGACTAGGACACTTTCTCAAGGTTCCAGTTAGTAAAGAACAGCTGCATCCGAGTCACATGTTATACGCCTTGTGTATTTGATTTAATTTAATTATTTAGTTCTGTCTCTGAGGCTAGTATGACTGTATCTTTATTGTGTTGCCGAGAATGCGGAAATTTATACAATTTGTTCAAGGCCATAATTTACAGGGGCCAGTGTCAATTCCCAACTTGCAGGTGCCTGGAGGTGTCAGGCAGGGGAGGAGGCGGGCAATGATGACCTTTCCCCTCATGCCAGCCCTAGAAAGAGGTGGAAGTGCAGGCCGTATTCCTTTGATTTATGGTGGAGCAGGGGGTCAGGTCCAGTTGTCAACTTTGGAAAGCACTTGAGGATTTTTATTTTTAAAGATGACCTTATCATTTATTCTAGCAGGGAAGAAACAACCACCTCCCAAGCAAACAAGAACACAGCCTACGTGTCTGATGATGTGGGGACCAGTCAGATCGATTACGGCTCATGATGGTGTATTTTGCACCACACTTTCAAAGACTATTGACAGAAAAATGCCTCCAGATATAAGCACAAGCAGGAGATGAAACTGCACAGGAGATCGCAATTAAACGGTGATGATGCTGTGTATGACTTCTTATGCATATTGATAGGAAAAAAAGGCGAAAACACTCCGGAAAGCTGAGGCGGTGCTCTCCAGGCTGTGATATGAAAGGTGGCTTGAATTTTCTCAGTTATTCTCTATGTACAGGGCTCCTCACGTGTTTTACAAGACAGTGTGCTGACTGACAAGACATCAGAATGGAAAGCCGTCCGATGGCATCCAACCATGGCCTTTCTAGGGAGGCCGAGGTGCAGGCCTGCCTGGGAGCCGGGTGTGTGGGCCCCACTGGTCCAGGACTACTCGGCGTGGGGGATGCCCACCTCTCCAAAACGCGGATGGGTGACTGCATGGGGGAGCGCGGGGCACCCTCCCCCCCCTCCCAGGGGCACAGCTGGAGCAGAGCAGAGGAAGAAGGGAGGGAGCCAAGATGGGGTGGGGGCGGGGTGGAAGCAAAGATTGGGGAACCTTTTAAAAATGGAAACCAGATGAGCCGTTCAAAGGGGAGCAAATTCTCCACGGCGTGCTCTTTTGTTGCGAGCGTGTGAGGCGGCGGCAGCTGCGCGCCTCGCCCCCAGCCCACGGCCCGATGGGGCGGACACGGATAACTGCATTAGATGCACTCAGCTCTTTTCAATAAAACGCCCTCGTTGGAGGTACAATAGGGGGACCGGGACAGCAACCCCAGGCCGGCCGGGGGCACCCTGCCCTCCCCTGGGAGAGCCCAGAGTGCGCTCATTTTTCAGGGCTCAGCTAATTGACGTTTGGCCGCTGCTTGGTTCAAAAGAAAAGGCCGAACAACTCAAGTCCACTTCCACCGGAAATGAGGATGCCCTCCCCACCCCGCCCTGGGCTCTGGGGCGCAGCCAGGGACCGCAGTACAGCTGGCCGCAGGCGGCGAGGGAATGCTGCCCCGTGTTGCTTTGAGAATACAAGGAAGGTGTCCTGAGGACTTCTCCCAAAGGGGCTGTGTGAGAACTCACCCGCGAGAGGAGGCAGGTGACAGCTGTGAGAGTGAGAGACAATTCAGGGCTAGAAGACTTCATTAATGATCACCCCAACGCACTTTCTGTCAGTGATTCCGAGAGCCCAGCACCGTCTTGCGAATTAAAAAAAAAAAAAAAAAAAGGCAAGGATTACTATTTCTTGAACCCCTGCAATGAGGTTGCTCTAACTACAAGTGAGGAATTTACGGGCACTGTTTCACAGGTGTGGAAACCAAGGCTTAAAGAGGTTACTAGCTTGCCAAAATTGCACAGCTAGAAAGTAGCAGAGCTGGAATTTGAACCCAGGTCTGTCTACCTTTAAGGCAGGATGTTGCAACCCTGGTACTATTAACATGCTAACCTGGATAGCTCTTCCTCCTGTGGGCTCTGCCGTGCATTGCAGGGTGTCTGGTAGCATTCCTGGCCTCCACCTTCAGATGTGACCATCAAGAATGTGTCCAGGGTTGTCAGATGTCCCCCTGGGGGGCAAATTTGGTCCCTGTTGAGAACCACCACACTGACTTGAAGCAGCCCTGGCACGCTGCTGGCAGCGTGTACTGACACGCTCTGCCTCCTTGGGCTCAGCAGTTTTGTCTTGTGGGGAAAGCAGTCGATTGGCCATGTGGATTCTTGCCTTACATTTAGCCCTGTGGTCTGTGGGAGGTGTGGCAGGAACTGGCGGAACTGTCTATCAGAACCCAAAGGTATGTTGAATGCTGGAGGCATTTCAGACAGGGTGTCTGTCTCTATTTCTTGCTCCCCATTGTGTTGGGAGTTGCCCTGGTCCCCTCGATTACTCTCCCCATTAATTTCTCTTTGCCAAGCCTGTGCTACGGAGAGTGACCCAGCCCCCCTTCTCCATTAGCTCCACCAGATAGCAGAAGTCATCTTGGCCCCTGGAGGAGCTAAGACATCAAGGAAGGCAGGCAGCTGGTGAAGGTGGCCTGAAGGACTTTCTGCCTTCCTACTGCCCACATGGCTGTATTGACTTGTTCCTGGAATTACCATTTACCAAAGGTGCCTTTGGAAGAATGCCACATCCATAGGGAAGTTAGAGGCGTCAGGACCACCAGGCTCCTGGGTTGTCCCTAATCCCCTCCTGAGCTGTGCTTTATTGAGCATGATCATGGTGGAGGGGGCAGAGATGTGGGGATGGGCTTATATTTTTGGGTTGAGTGCTTTAAAGACAGCATAGAGGATTAGAGGAGTTCAAAGGAAAGAGCAGATATTTGGAAGGAAAGAAAGTGGGAAATTAGGATAGTGAAGAGTAAAATTTCAATTGATAATGAAGTGTTAGAACTTTTGTTTGTTTAATTTGCTATAGGATGCATGTGCTTCCTAGAGAAAGAGAAAAAGAGAGAGACAGGCAGACAGAGAGAGGGAGAATGAGGAAGCACCCACTTCGGGGGATGACTATACTGCAATCCATTCTCCTCCATTCTTGTCTGAGGATTTTGGGCACGCAGTACACACGCCTGGTGTGTGTGTGTGTGTGTGTGTGTGTGTGTGTGTGTGTTTGAAGAGGTTTTACTATAGGGCGTGTGCGCTCGCCAGACAGACAGAGAGAGACAGAGAAATAGAAAGCGAGAAATCACCCCCCCAGGGGGGATGACCACGCCGCAATCCCTTCTCCTCCATTCTCCTCTTGGGATCTTGGGCATGCACGCACATGCGCCTGGCATGAGTTTAAGCCACCGGGTCCGGGACTCGAACCACGGTTGAGTACGTGGGAGTCCAGCGACATAGCCATTACGCTAACTGCTGGTCCCTTGTGTGTGTGTGTGTGTGTGTGTGTGTGTGTGTGCGTGTGTGTGTTTGTAAGCCAGTGGGTCCAGGACTTGAACTATGCAGTTGGCCATGCGGATCCAGTCACCTTAACTACTATGCAATTGGCTGGCTCAAAGAGTTAGGACTTTTGATAATTTCAGTTTGTCTTTGGATCTTTCTCTTTTTCTAATGTGCCCATAAGCTTTTGGGGTAAGCATAAAAATATATATGTGCATAACGCACCTCCCCATACCCACACACATTCTTAATTTGAAATAGTAAACATATCCTTCTTGTTTCACCCTTTCAGCCCGTGGTACCTATTTGATGGCCACAACTGTCTTCTAAAAGGACCATTTTTTAAAAATGTAGGTATGATAACAAGCGTGTGAGAATTGTTCGTGTGTCTACCATATGTAACTGCTTTTTTTCTTTTCTTTGAGTGTCTCCCCCTCCTCTGGGTGGTTTACATTTGCCCTCCTTTTGCTGAGATAATTTGCACTCTCCAACTTCATTAGCTGCAACCCCCTCCTGCCCTGGGACAAAAAATAGGGCCAAACTGTTCAAAAGAACACATGGAGACCCCATTAATGCTGGCCCTAATTGTGCCAATTCAAACCCCTCAATAACTCTAATTAAAACCTGTCTTGTATGGGGCGCTGAATGGCAACACAGCTGTCATTCCAAACAATCACATAACAGAGCTATGAGAAAAAGGGTCTCTCTATGCAGTTTTTGCTGGTGGTTGTTATGGAAAGGGTCAGTGGAGGGGGATTAAGACAGGGGTGCAGTCAGAGTAGGGAACCTTGAAAGTCTTCGATGTCAGGTCACAGTTTGAAATCGGAAGACCTTTAGCTTTTTTCTTCTAGCTTCCCCCTCATTTTTCCCCCAGGCAAGAACACCTGCAAACTGCCTGGAAGGGGCCATGACCACCAGACACATGGATACCACAAGTTGACTGAAACATCTGAAAGGGGGAAAAAAAACCCAACTAGCAAAACCACACACAAAAACTGAGAAGGAGTTTTTTCTCTGCTTCCAACCTTGTCTTTAGGATCCAGCTGCACTTTGCTGGGCACCATAAATAACTCTGCAATTACATTAATTGGTTGCATATTTGTTGACACTGAAGGAGAAGGCCCTAAAGTTGGGGGAGGTGGATTTCAGTTGCAATTTAACACTCTTCCCCTCTGCCATCTCTCCATGTCTGATTTCCAACCACTCCGTTTACTTATCCTGGATGGGAGGAAGTGGTAGGTTGACAGGCTCATTTTTGAACAAGCTTTGACAGACACCATGTCTCCTCTGTTGGCCATCTCTGGATTCATTGACCCAGTGGATGTAGAAGTTATATCCTACTATGGAAGTACTTGAGAAATAGGTTTCTGGCAACACACTTGATGGAGTTTAATTTCTTTACTTATTGTTCAGCATATTGTTTGAATCTTATGGGAACCATCAAGACCTTTGCCCGAATCCCTAGGGCCATTTTGGATTCTTCCAATGACTTGGCACTTGCTAGGGAGTCTCTTGAATTCCATTCCTTGGGAAGCAATGGGCTCTTAGTTACTTTGTTCACACTACCTCAGTGGGCAAGCCCTGGAGAATTAAGCTAAAAATTCAGTTCTCTCTTGGCCAGGAGAACTATAGTGGGGACAGAGAGCAGCAACTAAGCCCCAGCTGGGAGCTCAAACTTGGCCAGAGATCAGAGACTTAGGGCTCATTTTCCTTGTGCCAGAGCTGAGATTGGAGTCATTTCTCTGGGGTCCTAGCCTCGGATTGGAGGGAGTCTCAGAAAGCACATGGCATGATGAGGATGTGTGTCTGGGAAACTGCACCCATAATCAGCCCTTGTTAAATGGTCAGAGCAGTACTTGGCTCACCGCTGTACCCACACAGTGCCCAGCATGAGCCTGGCACATGAGGCACTTAGCTAATGTCTGATGAATAGATATTTGAAGGCCAGAAGTTCTGGTTTCCAGGTACTCTGAGCTCTTTTTTTTTTCTTTTTTTTTCTTTTTAAATTTTGTTTTTGCTATAGGGCATGTGTACTCATCAGGGACAGAGACAAAGGGAAGGTGAGAAATCACCTCCTAGGGGAGATGTCCTCACCACAATCTCTTCTCCTCTTCTCCCTCATGAGATTTCGGACATACACATACATGCACCTAGTGTGTTTTCCAAGCCGCCAGGTCTGGGACTTGAACTGTGCACTCAGCCATGTGGGATCCAGCTGCCTTAAGCTCTATACCACCTGGCTGGCCTGCTCTTAGCTCTAAAGAAGAAAGGAATTACACTCATCTGCAGTCATACTATTCACTTCTACGTGGAGTGGTGGAGCTTTGGAGCTAGCAGGCAACGTGAATGTACCCACTTATCAGAGCTGGTGTAAGGATAGGTAAGCTCATGTAAGTAAACACAAAAAAAGTGACTATTTTTTCCATTCTCTGTGAAACCTATGAGAAGAATAACTTTTTTAAATTTAGGCCTTTGATTTCTTCTCTGTAAAATAAGAAGAATGAAGTTCTACAAAGGGAGAAATTGGCCTGAGAACCTGAAAGCTTGGGCAAAACTGGCCCCTGGGCACACTCTTACCCTTGGTGTTGTGTATTTGCTGTTTCCTCTGCCTGGAACAGTCTTCTCTCAGCTTTGTGTGTGGCTCTGTCCCTCACTCTTTCAGGTCCCTGCTCAAAAGTCACCTTAGCGGAGTGGTCTTCCCTGAGCACCCTATCCAAAATAGCCACCTCCTCTTCCCATCTCTCTCTATTTCTGACACCTACTTTATTTTTCCTTACAGTGCTTTCACCCCCTGACATTTTATATAGTAGTTGATTTATTGTTATCTATCTTCCTTATTACATTCTGAGTTTTATAAAAGCAGGAACTTGTTCGTTTTGTTCACTGCTATTTCCGTAGTACTTAGAACTGCGCTATGGCCCTGACCCATAGAGGATGCTCTTTTAGCAAGTATGGAGTGATTGGATGAAGGAAAGGGCCATGGCACTTTCTCATCACCTAATGGGAGGGGAATGCCTGGCTGTAAATATCTGTTGAGTCAAGTTACTCCATGATAAATGCATTATAAAAGGGTGACCTTTTCTGTTGGTTTCGAATCTAGAGTCCTTAGAGTAGTTAAAGTCATTGCCTTTGGAGTCAAATAGACCTGGATTCAAATCTTGGCTCTAAGTTGAATAGCAGTGTGAATATGGGAGAGTTACTGAGCACCTCTGAGCTTCAGTTTCCTCATCTGAAGATAAGAATAATTTCTACCTCATAGGCCTTTTGGGTGAATCGAGATGGAGTTTGAGAAGTGTGTATGACAGGGTTGGCCCTGTGGCCTAGTGGTTAAGGGAGCCAGCTTCCACACAGCTGACTGTGGTTTGAATTCCAGTTCTGGTGGCTTGAAAAACACACTGGACACATATGTGCGCATACCCTGAATCCTGACAGGTTAGAGAAATGAAGGAGAAGGGATTGCAACATGACTGTGCCCCACTGGGGGGCACTTTCTTCCTCTCTGTCCCTCTCTGGCCAATGTGGGTGCCTTCTGGCAATTAAAAAAAATAAAGGAAGAAAGAAAGATGTTTATGACAATTTTGGGCACAGAGTAGGTGAACAATAAACGGTGAATGCCATTGCCAGCATAAGCATCGTCATCTTCATTTCTGAGATTCTCCATAACTGACAGTGGGGCAACTGCACCAGGTGAAGTGACAGAAGGAGCACAGACTTTTATTTTGAAATACCTTTCCCCAGCGAATCACCCTGAAGGTGGGGTGAGCCAAGGCCTGTTTTGCTGCTTTTATTTCTCTGCTGTCTTAGTTTTGAAACTTGCACTCGATTGCCAATCACTCAGTCTCGAAGATACAGAAGGAACACCAGTTCCTCACTGAGTCTGTTCCCTTGAGCTTTGACGGCTGGTGCAGAAGGTTTCCAAGTGGTATTTGGGACATTATCACCTTGAATAGGAATCGAATTCCTTTTCAAACTACGACAGGTTTCTATCCAAGGCCAAGTAAACAGCTGAGGGGACGAGTAGATGAATGAGGACAGACAAATGGGAGCCCTATTTTCCAGTTTTGAAGGGTGCTGAGAGTGGTCACTCCCTCATTCTCTTAGCAGCCATCAAAAGTTGTCTCAGGAGTGGACAAAGGACGTTGCCTGCTCTCGGTGCTCTCAACTTGTTGCTCTGACTTTTCTGGGCTTTGTCACCCTTACCCTGTTGCAGTTACTTATCCATGTGCCCTGTACTCAAATACATCATATGACTACATGTATATACATATGTTTGTGTGTACATATGTGAACACATGATTCACATATGAACCCTAGTCATCCTCTGCTTTTGGAAAGTTACAACAGCGTGGGCTTTGGAAGGATCTAGACCTTAACTAAAATTCTGGGTTGGCCGTGTAGTAACTTTGTGACCCAGGTCAAGTCATTTGTTCTCCTTAGAAAAACAGTCGTGGAGCCAGCAGGTGACATGGTAACTGGGGCACTGGACTCCCACATGGCAGACCATGGTTTGAATCTTGGACCCGGGGGCTTGCTTTCTCACTTTTTCTCTCTGTCTCTGGTGAATAAAAAAAAAATAAATGAAAAAGAAATATAAAAATATACATTTTAAAAAGAAACATAAGTTGTAAAAAGGTCCTAGAGGGAAAGCCCACCTGGTACCACCTGTGTGAACACTTGATGCAACTAAAGGAGATTCTCTCCTTGTCTCTCCAGGTGGAAGTGGGGTTGGCTAAGTGAGGACTGGACTCCTGGGTAGGGATAGAGAAAGGGACACATGCTTTGGAAAAGGGAAGGACCCATGAGGTGTGGAAGGTGGTTATGCAGGTGAGAGAGCAGGGAAGAATGTCACCCTGGAGCAAGCTCCCCATGACACTGGCCCACCATGTGAGGTAGCGGTCTGGGGCCCTGCTGTGTCCAAGGGTACTAAGTGCTCTCGCCGCCTCGCAGACACACAGCCCCTCACAGTTGGAAGACCTCAATGCAAGGCACTACTTACTGGGTCATTGAGAAAGTCATGACACATTTTTGCATAGAAAATCATAGAAAGACACTTCCCCAAGGACCTAATGCTTTGGCTTTGGCTCAGTTCACAAGATGGGAGTGCTGACTGGCAGCAGATAAAGCAAAGGGCGGGCCTAACCTCTATGATGCAGTTGATAGCACACTGGCAGTGGTTCGAGTTCCCAAACCGGTTGGTCTGAAAACAAGTGTGCAAGTGTGCCTAGGATCCTGGCAGAGTGGAGGATTGGAGAATGGGGGTTGCTGTGTGACCGAGATCTGTGAAGGATGCCTCTGTTGTGTGTGTGCGTGCACTCGCTCTGTCATGAATGGCAAAAATATAAAGAGCAAAGAAAAGAGTCCATCTATAGAGACAGTGGAGAATCAAAGAACATTACTGATAAGGGAATCTTAGAGTAGTGGCTATTAAAGGGCAGCCCCAATTTTCTAGAGGGTGGCAAAAGAAGAGAATTTCTGTTTCTATTAGAATCTGAAAACAAGAAACAAAAGTGCTTGATAATGTTTAAACACAGAGTGGTTCTAGCCCCCTACTCAGTCCATGCAGGATGTGTGTGTGTGTGTGGGGGGGGGGCGGAGTGTTCCTGGGTTAGGAGTGGGTGCCCTCAGCCTATCCTGTGCTTTCAGTGTGTAGTGATGTATTGAAAGTATATTTGTACCTGTTAGTATGTTGTTTAGATTTAACTAATGTCTATCCTCACAAAATAGATAGGCAGCTTAAAAAGTTTCCTGTAGGGCCATAAGGTGACATAGTGGTTAAGAAGTTGGATTCTTACATGACTGACTACAGTTTGAGTCCCAGGCCTGGAGGCTTGAAAATCATGCTGGGCGCATGTGCTTGCATGCCCCAAATCCCAGGGGGAGATTGGAGAAGGGATTGCATTTGGCAGTCCCCCTGGGGTTGGGGTGGGGGTGATTTCTCACTTTCCCTCTCCCTGTCTCTCTCCAGGGATCTCATGGACCTTCTGGCAAAAACTTAAAAGTAAAAGGTTTTCTGCAAATAAATAAATAAATAAACGGTTGTAAAGATAATATTAAACTGCCAGCATAGGACCAGCAGGTGGCATGGAGGTTTAGGCAGCCGGATTCCACATGGCCAACTCAGCGGTTTGAGTCCAGGACCCGGTGGCTTGAAAGACACACTGAGTATGCCCAAAATCCCAAGAGGAGAATGGAGAAGCGGGGAGTGAGTTCTCATTTTCCCTTTCTCTCTGTCTCTCTCTCTATCTCTCTCTAGTGAGCGCACATGCCCTGTAACAAACAAACCTGCCACTCCTTTTCCTACTCGCGAGGTAGAAACAATGACCTGGCAAGAATTACTGACTAAACAAATGGAAACGCTGGCAGTCTGCTGGAAATATGGATTTATAGCAACTATCGTTATGATGAGCCTTGCCCTAAGTAAATGTTTTGCCTTAAAATATCAGTGAGTGATAAACCGTTATGGTGAATGAAACATGAAAATAACATTTATTTCATCCTTTAAAATGTTCTATACATTGTGTATATAATGTGTCCACACATGTAGTACCTTAAAACCAGATATACATACACGGATGTTCCTTGACTTATGATGGGGTTATGTCCCAATAAACCCTTCCTAAGTTGAAAATATCCTAAGTCAAAAATGCGTTTAATAGCCATAACTTGCTGAACATCTTAGCTTGGCCTAACCTACCGTAAACATGCACTTGCAGTTCCACAGGCTCATCTAACAGAAAGCCTATTTTGTAATAAAGCGTTCAGTGTCTCATGTAATATGTTGAATACTGAGTGCAGGTGAGAAGGGGAGTAGTCGTATGTAAGCATGGCTCCTCCTGAATGTCTATTGCTTTTGCACCATCATACCCAAGTTGAAAAGTTGAAGCCTAATCATTATAAGGGATTGTCTGCAGTAGGGGTGAATTTTCAAAACATTTTTACTGTAGCGGTATGCAATATAATTTATTTTGGAGCCCACCCATCAATATTAATTTCTAACTGTATGGTTGAGGCAATTGAGGGTGGGAAAATAGAGCTGAGAGTCTGAGGTCTCTCTGTGAGTTCGTTTGGGGCAGGACCAGGCACCGGGACTCAGGTGACCTCCCGTCAGCCTAGAGTTTCTATCAGTAGGGGACTTGTGCTGCTGTTATGAAGGATATGGCTCCTCTCTGCCCAGAGTGTTGACTGAGGATCCTGGACACAGCTTAGAGTGTTTTTCCCCCGTATACTTTAGCTTTTTCTATAGTGGGATGGCAGTGCCAAGGCTCAGATTATGTCTGAGAAACGTTAGCCACCTCAGATTGAGAGCCTTGCCCTCTAATAACCAATATATAAATTACATTTATTTTGTATCTATTAAGGGTTTCCAGGGTTGTTAGTCACTACCTCTCTTAGTAGGCAGTGTATATTCTAGAACTTGATACAATAGAATTTCTTTAGATATTTTCTTTGTAGGGTTAGCTGGTGGAATGGTGCTGTAGGTAGCTGGATCCCACATGGTTGACTACCTGGTTTGAGTCCTGAACCTGGAAGCTTGAATAAAACACACTGGGCATGTGTGTGTGCATGCCCAAAGTCCCAAGAGGAGAATGGAGGAGAAGGGATTGTAGTGCGGCAGCCACCCCTTCTGGGGAGTGCTTTCTCACTTTTCCTCTTTCTCCCGTCCTCTTTGTCTCTCTATCTCTGTCTAGTGGGTGCATATGCCTATATGCCTTATAGAAAAAAGAAAAGAAATAGTCCTTGCATCAGGATTTTGGGCAATTAGACTACTCTTCCTCCAGTTAGGGAAGAAAGAACATTTTATTAGAGCCCGGAACGTGCTAGGAACAGGGAGGAGGAGGAGGAGGAGGAGGAGGAGGAGGAGGAGGAGGAGGAGGAGGAGGAGGAGGAGGAGGAGGAGGAGGAGAAAGAGGAGGGTGTTGTGAGTGAGCTGGAGGAAGGTAAGAAGGGGAGAAATGGATGGGAGAACTGGAGAAAGGGGATCTAGGGAGAAAGCAGGGCATGGAAGGGAGGCAGTGGGGGAGTGCTGGGGAGGGGCGCCTGGAGGGAAGGCCGTGGGCTCGCTCCACTCCTTGCTTCTATTAATCCAATTAAAGTGTTGAAAATTAGATCCTATGTGAAGCTTTGAGCATGAATTTTTCATTACAGCATTGGGGATGAGGAGGAGGGGAAGGGACATGGGGCGGAGGAAGGAGGGGGAAGGCACCAATAGTCATGAGTGGGAAGAGAGGCCTCCATATATTCCCCACCAGGAGCTCTGGCCGCCTCCCTCTTACACCCTCCTCCTTATTTTCACTCCCGTTAGTCTCTGACAGCCCCGTCCTTTTGGTAGATGGTTGGCAGGTAGGGTCAGAAAGAGTGGGTCGTCGAAGCCCCACTACTGCAGCCTCAGAAAGGACACCTCCGCTGTGTCCCCTGAGTTCCCTCCAGCATAAGGACGGTGGGCTCCAAAGGCAGAGGAGAAAGAATTAAGGTACCAGTGCCCACTATTATACATTTAACCCCTCTTTGCTCTGAAACTCAGTGCTAGAAACCTCAAGCGCTCAAACATATCCCCTTGCGATCCTGAGAAAAACAGGTCACCTGGAAGGGAAAAGGTGGGCTCAGATAGGGAGGCCAGCCCTCAGCCCCATGTTCCCTTCCTCCGTCGGCACCATCTTCCACTCTGGATTCATTCAACTGAGCCCAGTTCGTGGAGCCCAAGTTGATGCCTGGTCCGGTGCTAGCTTCTGGGTCTCCAAGGCTGAGCCGCATGGCAGAGTCGGAGATGTGGGGGAGGCAGGCAATGAACAAGAGCGAACCAGCATGCTGCCTTCAGGTGGTCCTAGGCAGGACAAGGGGAACAGCCGGACACACATCTCATCAGCTCTTCACTCCTGGTTCGTGGCCTCCCAGGTTGGGAAGCAAGGCACATGGCCAAGCCAAGGCTCAGCAAATCCTTCAAGCTCTTCCAGTCGGTGTGGCTGGGATGAAAAGCCCAACTATGCCTCTATTTTGTCTCCCCCTCCCCAGGCTTCCCCCAAATCATTTGTTATGTGGTCATACATTTGTTTAGATTTTTAGAAAAGGCAAGGGGGCAGGCACGTTTCACTGCCTTCTATACCATGTGCCACTTTCCTGGCGGCCTTGCCTTTGACCCCTCTCTGGGCTGATTACAGGATGGAGGAGACTTGGCTCTGGAAGGATGGGGATCAGGGCCTCCAGGGAGGGTCTCTCCTTGAACTCTTCTTTCCATGCTCAGCTCCCCTTCTGCACTGGGGGCTTCCCTGGGCCGCCCACTCCTAAGAAGGGGGCCCTTCTCCCCCCCACCCCCCGGGGTTTAATCTCCGCCAGGCCTCTGCACGGGGCTGCTGGTGTGTGGTCCTTCACACTGATGTGCTTCAGCAGCTGGAAATAGTGAGGAGGGAAGGGGGGACCGCGAGCATAAAACTCTGGCACTTCTCAAAACAAAATGAACGACTCCAGCTTTTAATCAGTTTAGGGCTGAGGCTGGAGAATCGCGTTTGGTTTTACATAGACAAAGCCCTTTTTAGGTCTCTGCTTTCAGAGGAATCTGTGACTGCCCTTTATGCGAATGGCAGCAGTAGCAGCCTAGTTGGAGATGCGGGGGCTTTTCTGCAGGGGTCTGGGGGAGGAGAGGGACCCTCTGGGTACAGGGTCCTTTATTAACCTGATCCCTCTGCAGTGGAATAGCTCAGTAACCCCCCTCTTCTGCTCTCAGAAGCCAGAAGAACCACAGCTTTGGGGACCATGGCCTCCTCTGCCTTAAGTTTTGACAGGTGGGCTCCTTTAAAAGTGGGTCTGCCAATTTAAGCTTTAAAAATGGATTTCTGTGTTAAGACTGTTAAGGCAGCTTGCTATTTATAGGTCCTCAGCTATAAAAAAATAAATTTGCAAAGTAAATAATCCTGTCTCATCCCCGGCTCTCCCAACCACTGCTCTGTCCAGATTTTTAGATACTAGATTATTCTAGAATCGGCAATGACATTAAAGTGACTTTGCAAAGTGGATTGCAGGATGAGCCATGTCTTTGGTCTGGGATTGCCAGATATAGACAGTAAAAATACAGGATGTCCAGTCAAATTTGAATCTCAGATAAACAATGAATATATATATATGTATATATATTTTTTGAGAGTTTTTTGCTATAGGGGGCGTGCACTCGCCAGAAAGACAGAGAGAGACAGAGAGACAGAAAGTGAGAAATCACCCCCCACTGGGGATGGCTACGCTGCAATCCCTTCTCCTCCATTCTCCTCTAGGGATCTTGGGCATGCACGTACATGCACCCAGTATGAGTTAAGCCGCTGGGACCAGATCTCGAACCAAAGTCGGCTACATGGGAGTCCAGCGACATATATTCATTGGGACTGCTGGTCCCAATGAATATAATTTTAATATAAGCATGTCTCATGCAATAAAACAGCGTTATGCAGTATTTTGGACATACTGTACTAAAAATGTTGTATTGTTTATCTGACGTTGAATTTAACAAGGCTTCCTGTATTTCATCTAGTTACTCTGTTCTGGCTCTTGCTCACGTAAGTCCCCTCAGACTTTTTTCTCTCTTTGTCTTTTCCAAGTTTTCCTTTTTTTCTTCTTGGGTTGCTCTTTGGGCTTAGGTCTCCCTGGAGCCCTGTGCTCCTTCTGTCTTTTTGGCTGGGGTTCACTGCTCATTCACACTCCCTTTTCTCCTTGTTCTGTCCTACTGTAGGCCCTAGGTTGGTCAAAAAGAAGCCACTTCTTGGGAACCAGCGGTTAGCGTAATGGCTATGTCGCTGGACTCCCATGTAGTTGACTGCGGTTTGCGTCCCGGACCCGGTGGCTTAAAACTCATGCCGGGTGCGTGTGCGTGCATGCCCAAGATCCCAAGAGGAGAATGGAGGAGAAGGGATTGCAACGTGACCATCCCCCCTGGGGGGTGATTTCTTGCTTTCTGTCTCTATGTCTCTGTCTGGCAAGTGCACGCGCCCTGTAGCAAAAACCTCTCAAAAAAAAAAAAAAAAAAAAAAAAAAGCTATTTCTGAGGATTAAAGGCAATGAAGCCAATATCTACAATTGAATAATGCCCCCTGCCCCATACACACTGCCAACATGCTGCAGGTACCATTAGTTGCTTTGCCGCCATTAATCCATTTAACCCTTATAACTTCATTACAAGAAAAAACACTTCTTTACGGGGGTAAGATAAATCACAGATTTTAACATCTTAGCCACTTTAAGTGTATAGTTTAGTAGGATTAAATATATTCACATTGTGCAACCATCATCATCCATCTCCAGAACTTTTCATCTTCCCAACTGGAAACTGTACCTATTAAACCCATTCCCCTCTCCCTCCAGGCCTGGCAACTACCATTCCATTTCCTGGGTCTATGAACTTGACTACTCCAGGTATCTTATAAAAGTGGAATCATGCAATATTTATCCTTTGACTCTAGCCTTTTCACCTAGCATAAGGTTTTCAAGGCTTATCCATGTTGTGGCATGGATCAGAATGTCTTCTTTTGAAAGGCTGAATCATGTTTATCATTTGTATAAACCATACTTTGTTTATCCATTTATCGGCTAATGCACAATTGAGTTGATCCCACCTTTGGCTCTTGTGAATGAGGTTGCTATGAACAAATACAGTGTACAAATATCTGTTGGAGCCTGTGCTTTCAATTCTTTGGAGTATCTACCCAGAAGTGGGATTGCTAGGTCATAAGGTAATTCTGCATTATATTTTTTAAAGAGCTGTCATACTAGTTCACATAGCAGCTGAATAATTTTGCATCCAATCAACAATGCACAAGGGTTCTGATTTCTCTACATCCTTGCCAATACTCAGTCCCCTTTTTTATAATAGCCATCCTAATGGATGTGAAAAAGGGAGGCACTTTTAATTACTATTTTACAAAGGAGAAAACTGAGGTTCAGAGAGGTGAAGTAGACAGAGACAGAATTTGAATCAAGGTCAGTCTAGTTCCCAATACTGCCTCTAATACAAGCATCCAAATTTTATACACACACACACACACACACACACACACACACACACACACATATATATATATATATATATATATGTCTTTGGACAGATGTTTAATTTTGAAAGACATCTGGCAAAGATGCGAACGTAGTCCAAGGAGCTTTTGCGTGTTCCTGTTGAAACTATACCTCCCACATGGGAAAACAGCAATAACAAGTAATTCCTCCTTAATTTGCATTTTGCCCCACTTAATTCAAAATAACTTATCCAATTTGGCTATCCCATAGTCCTTTAACTCTACGTCATCTGGTCATTTTAATGGTCTAACAAATGTAAGCATGGATTTTAGCCTTACCGAGGAGAGGAGGAGAGACAAGTCAGAAAGTAGCAGACGAGGGCTTCAACTTTGAGGTGTTTTTGGTCGAACTGGCCCCGGATGTGGTTGTCGGGGAGCCCTTCTCCAGCAGCACAGGCACACGGACCACAGGAAGCACAGGGCTGCTGGGGGGATGGGATTCAGAAGGGCTGAGGCTGAGGGGCATAAAGGTGAGATGGTGGGTACCACGGTGACCAGTTGGGGAAGTTCTTGGCTGAGGGCAAGTCTGCCTTCTTGGCTGGGTGCAAAGCCTGGCATGTTTCTGTGAAATGCTATTTTCTGGCTTTTCTCTTCTTCATCCCAATGAGGCCAACATTCCATGCTCCATCACACTAGCTAGACCATTCAAACGGCCAAATGACACAGTGCTAAAGGACTGTGGGAAGGCAGCTAGCAGGAGAGCACAAATTGGCTGAGCTGGTGGAAGAGTCTTCTCAGGTGGTGGGCAGAGGTTGCAGCTGGCTGAATCCTGCAATCTAGCTGCTGTCGGTACTAAAATGCCTGAATGGATGGGGCTTGGGTCAACCCCCAGCCACAGTGAGTGGGCCTGGCCCTTAGACCCGAGTCCCGGTGTGCCAACTCTCCAAGTTCTGGCTGTCACAGCCATTCCCAAAGAGCAAATAATTCCTAGGGGGCTGTGAATCAGTGTGTTCCAGCCCTGTCCCTGCCCAAACTCAGAGCCAGGGTCCTCCTTTCTCCCCACAGGACGAGTTTCTCTAAAGGAGCCAAGCATTTTTAAAAAGTTGCTTACAGGGGCCAGGGAGTGGTTCAGTAGTGACACAGTCAAGAAAGCTCACATGGGAAGGTCCCAGATTTGAGGTCAGAAACATCTCTCTATGCTCCAGTGCATGCAAGAGCTGACTGAGGCTGGGTGTGGACTGGGTTGTGGGGACCCTGTTGGGGATGCCGTCTTTCATTCTCTCTTTTTCTCTGTCTCAGATGGAAGAAATAAGTAAATAAACTATAATAAAAAACCTGCCTGCAATAAAAGAAGAGTCTTATTAGACCCTTCTCCAGGACACTGATGCCTGCTCACTGACTTAATTTGCATAACTGAAGAGGGCAACTCAGGGGAGTCTTCCAAAATAGGGAAGATCTGCTTTGAGTTTTCTGCTCCTTCCTATTCTCTAAGGTACCTGGCAAATTATCTTGTTCAAGAAGATTAAAAATGCAAGTTTAATCTCTGATAGAGCCTTGAGTTCACTTATTACTTCCCATGATATTCATTTGTTTAACTTTGTAAAGATTTTATCATCCCCTTTGGGAGAGGTGGCAATTGACACCAGAGGTCTGGATAGGGATCTGCATCCTCCATCCCTAAGCCCAAAGCTATTCCACTGCCCCAGGCTATTTCTTAAATAAGGTCAGACCACCTATCCTTCACCCCTGAGAGCCCACTCCAGCTTTCTCTCACATGGATAAGGCATTTTTGATGGTTATAGACAGCTCCTTATTCAAGTGTTCTCTGAAAGCATCACTTCTTTTAAACTGCCGTCTGCCACTCTTCACTAGTCTCCTTGCTGTTTGAGTTACTTGCATAAACTAGCTTTTCTCTGGTGGAGGTTAATGTATTGCCAACCTATAAAAAAAGGTTGAGGCTAAGTGAGCAAAGCAAAAGATTTTATTCAGGGTTTGGATGATCACCCAGACATTGCAAAATCCGAGGTGCCCTGGACAATGTGTGCCAACATTTAAAGATTTCAGGACAACCTTAAAGGCAAAAGTCACAAGTGGAAGTGGGGAAGAGCAAGGAGTCTTGTTATAGCAGTGATTGGTTCCACTCTATGATCACCGAAGTCACTTTGCTTAATCTTAAGCACTGTGGACACAATGAGTCTGGAGATGTGACTGATGGAAGGTAAAGCAGGAACATATTTGGGCAATAAAGATGTTCAAAAACCAAAGTCTGATGAGTCTAGGGTAGCATCTTGATCTATTTCAGGTGCACATGCCAAAGAAAGCTGCAAGATGTGAGTACATTTTATTTCTGTATAGCAATGACTTAGGTAGGTTGGAATCTCTAATTTTCAAGAAATAATTCATTAAAAATTTTTAATGAAGTCTGTTAGCTTCATTAAAATTTCATTTTGGGATCAGCTGGTGGCATGGTGGTTAAGGTGGCTGGATCCCACATGGATGACTGTGCAGTGTGAGTACATTATTTCTTGATTTTTATTCTTTCTTAGACATCCTGCAAAGTGCAACTATACAATCTATTTTTAAAAGATAGAATAAAATCCATCCTATTGTGTAATTATGATATTGGACCCTTTTATAAACGTAAGATACATTATGAGTAACCTTATTTTTTCCTGTGTTTTGAAACATTAGAGTTGTTTTGTCATCTTAGGAATTATTTCATCATTCTTACCAATTATTCCCAATGATGCTGAAAAAGACTAAAATAAGAAAACTGAAGATGTGACATGGCACAGTGGTAAAACGTGATGCTCTACAAGGTTGGGCCATGTGGGAAGATACTGCATTTATGTCCAGAGACCTCCCTGAGAGCATGGGGCCCATGCTTGCCCTCCATCTAGGATAGATTGCAGCATCGAGACCCTATTGACTTCTTTCATGAAAGAAGTCAATAAATAAACCTAAAACAGACATATGCCAATATTCTTAAATGTTTTTGACTGCTGTGCGAAATGTATTTGAAATGGTTTATAAGTGGATGAATGCTATAGGTAGGCCTATATGTAAAAAGGAAATAGATGGTGCAGAGAAGAAAATATTAATTGCATCAAAAATTTTAAATTGTGTTTATAAATCTAAAAAGAAAAAGAAAACATTTTGCTATTACAGGGCAAAGGAGTTCTTCCTCTCTTCAACAAAATTATAAACCATCAAAACTTTCAAAATTACTGTGTTTTGGGGGTCAGCAGATGGCATAATGGCTACATTGCTGGACTCTGACATGGCCAACCACGGTTCAAGTCCTGGACCCAGTGGCTTGAAACTCAAGCTGGGAGCATGTGTGTGCATGCCCAAGATTCCAGGAGGAAATGGAGGAGGAAGGATTGCAGTGTGGCCATCCTCCCTAGGGGGTGAATTCTCACTTTCCCTCTTAATGCCTTTCTCTCTCTCTCTCTCTAGAGAGCACATACACCCTAAGGCAAAAAAAAAAAAAAAAAGAAAAAGAAAAAACTCTTAAAAAATTATGGTACAGGGACCAGCAGGTGACGTGGTGGTTAAAGTGCTGGACACTCCCACATGACCGACCAGGGTTCAAGTCCCTGGACCTGGTGGCTTGCTTTCTCACTTTCCCTTTCTCTCTCTATCTCTGTCTCTCTCTGGTCAAATTAAAAATAAATGAATGAATAAATAAAATTAAATAAATAATTATTTAAAAAATTATGGTACACTAGAATCAATTAAAGATACACTTAAATCTAGAATCAGTATTTATGTTCTAGGCTCATGATACTTGATGAGCTGAAGATTTCAGTAAGAGTTTGTTTTATTCTTCAGGTATGTTATCTTCCAAACTAGGCAAAGCTGGAATAAAATTTGGAGTTTATTATATTTAAGTTCTTACTACTGTTTCTAACACTTACTACTGTTTCTATCACTAGTTGTGATAGTCACTCTCCAAGGTGGCCCCCAGTGAGCTGAGCCTGCTGGTATTCATACCGTTATGGTGTACCAGGGCTGGTCAGTGTGACCAGTGGCATTTGGCAGAAAAGATGTGTTATGGTTTGAATGTTTTTCCCCTCCAAAATTCATGTAGGACTTTGAGGGGGAATATATTCAGTTCATAACAGCCATTAGGTTTCTGAGTATGAGGGAGTGAGACCTGTAGAACTAGATCCACAATCGAACGCTGATTTGGGCACTCGATGTATCATGCTAATGACAGCCCCTGTGGCCAGCTGTGCCCCGGGATTTTATCCTTCCTTGGTAATATAAGTCTTGATTTTTTAGCCAGACACAAGTGGCCACCTTCAGTTAACACTACATTCTAAACACTCGTCTTTGCAGCCACATGTGGTTGTATGACTGAGTTCTAGCCACTGAGATAAAATGGAATGTGACTTCTGGAGGTTGTACTGAACAAAAAGGGCATGCTCTTCTTCTCTCCCTTTTTCTTCCTGCTGGCTGGAAAATAGCTGTGATGACCACAGTTTGCGTAGCCATCTTGGGCCACCAGGTACAGCCATTTTTGATGACAGAGAAATAGTAGAAACAGCCTGGGCCAGAGGGAGCTGCCTTAGACTTCAGATGGAGTTGGTGCACTAAAGAGAGAAAGTAGGTTCCAACTGCCACGCTAATTATTCTTGTCATGTATACAGTCATGTATCACCTAAGGATGGGACTATGTTCCAAGAAACGTGCTGTTAGGCAATTCTGTTGCTGGGCAAACATCCTAGAGTGTATGTACACACACCTACCCACGCTGTATGGTATAGCCTATTGCTCCTAGGCTACAAACCTGTGCAGCCTGTTACTGTAGTGAGCACCATAGCACAAATGTAGCACAATAGTAAATATTTGCTTATCTACACAAAGAAAGGGAACAGTAAGAAATACCGTAAAAAGGTGAAAAATTGTACACCTGCAGAGGGCACTTAGCCATGAGTGCAACTTGTGGAACTGCAAGTTGCTCTGGGTGAGTCAGCGAGTAAGTGGTGAATGAATATGAAGGCCGAGGACATTACAGCACCTTACTGTAGACTTTATAAACATCATGTGCGTAGGCTACACTACATTTATAAAAAGTAACTTTTCTTCAATAATAAATTAAACAAAATAAAATAAATAAAATCACCACCCCACCCCCCCCGGGAGAATGGCCATGCCACAATCCCTTTAGTTTACAGTAACTTTTTCACTTCATCGAATTTTTAGTCTTTTTTTGGGTCTCTTATAACATTTAGCTTAAAATGCAAACACACTGTCCAGTCATACAAAAATATTCTTTTTTTAATGAACATTGTTTTTCTATATATTTTAAACATTAATTTTTTTTTAACCTTTAAAATAATTTCTTTTGGGAACCAGCAGTTAGCGTAATGGCTATGTCGCTGGACTTCCACATAGTCGACCGTGATTCGTGTCCTGGACCCAGTGGCTTAAAACTCACGCCAGGCGCGTGTGCGTGCGTGCCCAAGATCCTGAGAGGAGAATGGAGGAGAAGGGATTGCGGCGTGACCATCCCCCCTGGGGGGTGATTTCTCGCTTTCTGTCTCTATGTCTTTCTCTGTCTGTCTGGTAAGAGCACAAGCCCTATAGCAAAGACCTCTCCAAAAAAAATTTTTTTTTTAATTAAACCTTCTTTGTTAACAAGATATATGTATCAGGTTACAAGTTTCATCATTATCACTCGATCATCAATATCACCGTCTTCTACTGCACATCATGGAAGGGCCGTGAAGAACAAAACATGAGTTGAGATCATGCATAAGAGAAAACAGCGTAATCAAGAGAAGTAGGAAATACAAGATGGACGAGGTTGCTGCTGGCATAACAATACACACTGAGGTTTTTAGATTTTTTTTTTCTTTTTTACCATGAGTGTATATGCCTGCCAGAGAAACAGAGAGAGAGAGAGACGGAGAGAGGGAAAGTGAGAAATCACCCCCCAGGGAGAATGGCCATGTCACAATCCCTTCTCCTCTAGTCTCTTGGGATTTGGAGAAGCAAATACAGGTTCCCAGTATGTTTTTCAAGCTGCTGGGTCTGGGACTTGAACCGTGCAGTAGATTATGTCAAATTCATTACCTTAAACACTACACCACCTGCTGGCCCACAGCATATTGCTTTACATATTTTTCTAAAATAATGGTAAAAGTATAGTACAGTAGATACATCAGTAACATAGTCATTCATTATCTAGAATCCATTATTAAGTACCATAAATCTCACATAGTTGTATGTCCTGTACTTTTATATGAATAGCAGTGGAGTCAGTCTGTTTATTACCAGCAGAGCCACAAATACATGAGTAATGTGTTGCACTGTGGCATTATGGCAGCCGAGATATCACTAGGTGACAGGACATTTTTGACCTTACTGACATTGTATGGGGCCATCATTGTGTATGTGGCCCATTGTTGACTGAAATGTTGTTATGCAGTGGACGACTGTGTTTCAAATTCAAGTGACCTTGGTTGGTAAGGTTAATTTTTGTGGGTAAGCCTCATTTGCAAAATGGGACTAATAATAACTATCCTAGCCAAATGCTTTGGTTGCAGCAAGTGAGTCATAAATCCAGAAACAGTAACCTGGATTCTTGGTCCCAAGTTTCTGGGCTCAGTCTTGCAGGAAACAAGAGTCCTGGGGATTAGACATAGCTCATTTCTCTCTGTTGGTAGCTGTGGCAACAAGGGAAGCAAACATAAATCAGGGTGTACGGATGCTTCCTGGCCTATGATAGAGTAACATCTTGATAAAACCATTTTAGTTGAAAATATCCTAAGTAAAAATTGCGTTACTGGGGCCAGCAGGTGGTTCAAGTCCCAGACCAGACAGCTTGACACTCACACCGGGTGCGTGTGTGCGCGTGTGCCCAAAATCTTAAGAAGAGAATGGAAGAGAAGAGATTGTGGAATGGCTATTCTCCCTGGGTGTGTGTGTGGGGGTGATTTCTCATTTTCTCTCTCACTCTGTGCTGAGCACACGTGCCTTATAGCAAAAGTCTCTCTTAAAAAAAAAAGAGAAAAAAATGAATGACTACACCTAACTAACCGAACATCGTAGCTTAGCTCAGCATACCGTAAATGAGCTCAGAACACTTACATTAGTGGGCAGAGTTGTATCCAAACAGTGCTGGCAGCACAGTACGCTGCAGGGTATTAATTGTTTGCCCACATGACTGCAAGGTGGAGTAGGAACTATGGTTTGCTCTTGCTGCCCAGTATCACAAGGGTATCTTAGCCTAGAAAAAGATCAAAATTCAAAATATGGCTTCTATTAAATGTAAATTATTAATACTTTCATTCCTTCATAAAGTGAAAAAAAAAAAAAGGTTAAGTAGAACTATTTTAAGTCAGAGACCATCTGTATTTATATTATAGAAGCACTTTGTTCCAGAACCTCCTTCATAAGATCCTCTGACTATTAGGTTTATAGTGGGTTTTCACTCTCTGAATTCCCAAAACACATTGCAGGCTTCACTCTTAAACATGATCTCCAGGGGGCTGGCCCCAGCCTCATACTCTAGTGGTTAAGGGAAGCCAGATCCCACATGGGCAACTTCCAATCCTGGCTCTGGTGGCTTGAACAAACATGCCCAGTACACATGTGCATGCCTCAAATCCTGAAGGGAAGAAGAAATGGAGAAAGGAGTGTGCCGTGACTACGCCCCATTGGGGGTGCTTTCTCCCTCTCTCTCTCTCTCTTGCCAGTGAGCACATGTGCCTTCTGGGAATTGAAAAGAGGGAGACGTAAAAAGATATGATCTGCAGGTATTTTTCCGCATCGTATTTAAGATTAGATTGTAACCATGCCGAAGGCAGGCTATGTTTTCAAAGATCCCTTATTAAAACGAGCGTTTAGCTGGGCACAGAAGGAGATGCATCAAAGTGCTTATTAAAATGAACGGGAAGGTGCTGTCCTGGATATGAGACAAGGCAAGGCTCCTCTGGATTATACAGAAACACAGATATAGTTAAAACTGGTGTTCCCAGCTAATACTAAATATTTGAGGCCCTCAGACCTCAATATGTGATATGAAGTATTATTTTTCTTCTATTGAAATATCCTCTTGCAAGCAGAAGTCCCACAGGACAAGGCGTAAGACTGAAACTGGACAGACCAGATGCCAGGATAGCTAGATTTATTTTTGGACTGTAAACCTGGTCTCTAGGGAAA
>NW_006209531.1:84185-86132 GCF_000334495.1 Tupaia belangeri chinensis | reverse complement strand
AGGGAAAGAAGGAACTTGTCAATTTCACTTTTTTGCTTGGATCAGAAGATTGAATTTGGCGGAGAGATGCTGTTTGGGACTAGTAGTTCTCTGGAATTTCTAACCTTCTCTGGGCTCGAGAGAAGTTGGGAGAAGAAAATGCATCATTTGAATGATGGCCATGATTACGACAGGTCCTGCATGCCAACCAAGAGGGAAAGAAAATACTTGCTGAGCAAAGTAACTGGAAAGCAATTGCTCACATTTGAACTAAGCTTCATGGTTGAAATCCAGAGTAATGTAGATTTTTGGACTAACCTCCACTTGGAAGTAAACTTTCGGGCTGGAAAGCAGCATTGGGTTGGGGTGGAAAGGACTATTGCAATGCTTTTTCCCTGGGCGCTTTGTGCTGCCAGATACTGGGGGCCATCTCAAGTATATTTACTTACTCCAATGTATTTCTCAATAATTCCAGCAACAGAAAGAAGCTACCCAGCTTGACGGGTGTACGTGGCCAGGTGGTAGAGTCAGGAGAGACCTGCCAGGCTGCTGAGCCCAATGATAACATTTCCATCCTGTTGAGCCTCTGGTGGGTAAACACTTAGGAGGGCGCGTGGAAATCGATGTAAGCGCTGTGAGAGGCGCAGTGTTGGACAAGTGTCACGACTCCAGCTGGGCAGATCTCCAGGATGCCAGATCACAAGGCTGTTTCCAGGAAGGGCTGACACTTGCTGTTTCCACCCTCTTCCCCTAAAGCTCAGTGAGGCTCACAAGTCTCAGTTACCTTGCAGCCACTGAAGATATTCCCAATGATCACACAGGGGACATCTAACTCTATGGCATTTGAGCCTGGAGATGGCAGTCATCACATGACACAGGCAGAATTAGACTCTGAAAATCTGGCTTTGACTCTCGCCTTCTGTTAGCTACTGTCCAAATGAGGCCGGGCAAGTCACAGTCTCATAGAGTGACCATTCAGCTACCTGTAAAGAAGAGATGTCTGACCTCTT
Source organism: Tupaia belangeri chinensis (assembly GCF_000334495.1). Classification (NCBI taxonomy): domain Eukaryota; kingdom Metazoa; phylum Chordata; class Mammalia; order Scandentia; family Tupaiidae; genus Tupaia; species Tupaia belangeri. The sequence goes on along the minus strand of NW_006209531.1, from coordinate 85,143 downwards.
TCATGGAATCATTGCGAGGATAGCATGGAATGAGGCATCTGTCCTGCGCTCCTCGAATGCCAGATGTGCTATTTCTAACTTCACCATTCTAAGGGTTTTATATACTCCATCCCCTTTAAACCTAACCGCGACTGGAGGGGTGGGTACTATTTTTATCCCCATTTTACAGAGCCCGGTGACTGGACCCCAGACGAGTAGCGTGACTTGTTTGAGGTTATACCACTAGATGGCAGACCCAGGACTGGACCCCCGCTGCCTAGCACCGGAAAGTCTGTCTGATTACTGCACTAATTCCCAGTAGGGGAAAAGATAGACGATTCGCACAGAAGTGTTCTTCATTTTTGTTTGGAGAATCATACTACTTTGTTTTTGTTCCCTCACCCAGTCTGGGCCTTTCTGTCTGAGGGCACTGGGGAATGACGCTTTTTCAGCAGGGAGTGTATTTGGGTTTGCTGTTCAGGATGACTGGCTTCAGTGTGAAGGCTGGATGGGGCCATCGTAGGGAGTGGGCACAACGGAATAGAGCAGTTTGGAAAGCTTGTTCATATAATCCAGGAGAGAAGCCCTAGGGGACCAGAGCTAGTCTTTGTCAGGACCTCTCAGGCCAGATACGGAGGGTGGGGGGAATCCCTGTAATCTGGTTGGAGAAAAGAATTCCTTCCCATGACGTGAGTAGCCCACACCCTGGAGGTAAGCAGTGGGCGTGTGTTCCACTAAGATAACCAGGAGTCTCCAGGTTGAATGCAGCGTATCACCTGGTCTGGTTCACAAGCTGGTGTGACGCAGCTGAGACAGTTCCCAAGGTAACCCCTAACATCTCACAGACCCTTGGCTGAACCGTCATCACCAAGTGGGCTGGGCACCCAGGAGTGATCTCCTGTCCCCCCTTAGGGCCATCTCTGAGATCTCTGCACTCAATGCTATTAATGACCCCCTCCCCCCCCCCCATCAGAGCACC
>NW_006209531.1:82097-83297 GCF_000334495.1 Tupaia belangeri chinensis | reverse complement strand
CCCATCAGAGCACCAGACCTCTCTGATCACACCTCCCAGGGCTCCCAGGCCAGTGAAACTGACCTTTGGCCCCCCAGCCTTATAGGGGAGCTAGGATCCAATCATGGATCATGTGGCTATGCCCAGCATAGGCTTCGCCTTGCCCCCCTGTGACTTCTTCTGCTATAAGACTTGGGGTATCAACCCCAGGGAGCTTCTTAAAAGCAGTGAATGAGGACCAGCAGGTGGTTTGGTGGTTAAAAGTGCCAGACTCCCACATGGCCAACCACGATTCAAGTCCCAGACCTGGCAGCTTGCTTTCTCACTTTATTTCTCTCTCTCTGGTCATTTTTTTTTTTAAATAAAGTTAAATAAAATAATTCTTAAAAAAATAAAAAGAAGTAAATAATCCTACTCGCGCTCCCAACTCCGGTCACACCCCACTCTGTGCGGGTCACAAGCTGAATTCCGAGGTACTCTTGGGGTGGAGGCAGGGGGGAAGGGTATTTCCTGGAGCCTTTGTGTTGTAGCATTCTCATCTCAAAAATGGGGCCAGGAGTATTTTCCCTGTCTATTTCACCTGGCTATTGGGACGACTCGCGTGCTTGAACTGAAAACTATATACACGTGCTTAAGGCATTACTATTAGCCTGGCGGGCATTCTAGTGGGTTTAAGGCTGCTCTAGTTCTCTTACGCGTCCTCGGACAGAAGGGCAACAGAAAGTTACTCTTTATCCCAGTTTCTCCTGGAGCCCACTCTGGGAGCAAGCGGTGTTGCTCCTCAGCGAGGGGTGGACCACCGGCCGCCCCTCTCGCCCCTCTCTCATTGGCTTTCACTTGCCAGAGGGTCGGTTGCGACAGGCCTCTCGGCCAGTCAATCAGGCCCACCAGGCTCCGCCCCGCCCTTCCCGGGGCTTTATAACGGGAATTCCCATGGCCCGGACTCCGGCATCCAACCTGCTGCGGCCGTGGCCCAGTCGAAGCGGAGCTGGCGCCGCGAGCAGACCACACGCTCGCGCCTTAGCTGCCCTCGGTCCCGGTGCATGACCGTGTCCTCCGGTCGCAGCCTCCTCCAGCTCCCTGTGCAGGACCGCAGTTCGCTCCCGGCTGCCGCCAGGGCCCAGAACGAAAGAAGACGGGAAGGCAGGCGCGGTGTGCGTCCTGCAGAGCCCGGGACCCCTGCCCGCTGCCGGCTGCCCAGTCCGGCTGGCACCATGCTGC
>NW_006209531.1:65060-81963 GCF_000334495.1 Tupaia belangeri chinensis | reverse complement strand
CGGCTGCCGAGTCCGGCTGGCACCATGCTGCCCGCGCGCTGCGCCCGCCTGCTCACGCCCCACTTGCTGCTGGTGTTGGTGCAGCTGTCCCCAGCTCGCGGCCACCGCACCACTGGTCCCCGGGTAAGTGCGCCCCAGCCACACGACCACCTGTGGAGGAAAACGAGGTTGCCTTGCCCCTTGGGGTGGGAGGAAGAGGAAGAGAGTGTCAAAACCTTATGCGGACCTCCCCCCCCTTCCGGCTACTACCCCGCACCCTGAGTTACTGAAATACAGTTTTCTCCCACTGTCCCTTCCCTCTCCTTTCTTGCAGCACCGACCCTCCCCACCCCCGAACTGTCACTGGTGGGTTTTCTTTCCCAGTCTTTTTCCTTGGCATTTGGCTGTAAGACCCTCCGAGGTGCCTCCTGTGCTGGAGAGAATCTCGCTTTCCAGGCTCCCCTGTGGTCTGACACTGCGCTGGTTCCCCTGCACGCGGGCGTTCTTGGCAGGCGGCGTGGGGGGTGGTGGGGGGAGAGCTCTGCCGGGGAGTTTTAGGTTACTCGCGAGCCACACAAGGACCTTGTGTTGTTGTTTTAAAAAGCGGTCGGTGCTCATAAAACCCACAGCAGATAATTTTAACGCCCCCTCCTGCCGGGTGCGGCTTGGCGGGGGGTGCAGGAGTAGGGGCTGAGGGGAGGTGGTGAGGGATTGTCCTGTTCAAGGGTCTCTTCCCCTGAGTTCGGCGCAGGGAGGTTGAATTACTTGTTGAACCTTGATCTGATTGGAGTTTCTGACAGACATGAAACGTGCCAATTCTGTGCACAGGACAGGCTGCCTAGGGCACCGTAAAGTCTCTCCTGGAACCCGCAGCATTGTGTTCATTTCTGGTCTAGATTATTGCCCCCCACACCCCACCCCTAGTTGGTCTAATAAAGAATTTCACTGCCTTAAAAAATGTACTATTAAACCACCGAGTGGTTCATTTGACCAAACCGAATGCAGGCAGCCTCTGGCCAAGCATCAGTCTGTGTCAGGTGGCCACCTTGCTGGGTTAGCTTCTTGCCTCGACTGGCGACCGAGAGTCCATGTGTGAGCAGCTATGATCTCTGTGCAGACCAGTCTGGCTCCTCTACCGACTGCTGCTTTCTTTTCTGGCTCTCCTTCTGCTTAGACCCATTAGCACCTGTTCAGACAGCAGGTTCTTTATTCAGAGCCTTTGCTATATGCTCTTCGCTGTCCTGGGGGGAGGAAAGGCTTTGCAAAGCTGGACAAGCTTTAATGAGTGCCCAGATGTGGGCTGGTTACATCTGAGCCCAGCTATCACTGTGAGATCAGATTTGCAGCCACTTAGGAAAGAAAAGTGTTTGTCCCCGTGTTGGGCTGGCCTTCGCTTTTATGACCAGATGTGCAGCAGCAGCAGTTAAAGTGCGGCAGATTAGATCCAGGGCGTGTCATAAATCCTCGACAGCAGGCAGTCCCAAAGCTGGGGCAAGTAAGGGCTCTGGGAGTGACTTTTATGGATGCAGATGAGGATGCCTTTTAAATGAAGCTGCTTGGTTTGATATTCAGACTCGAAGCTCTTAAACTGAGGTCAGGGGAGCCATGGCATTCTTGCCAATAATTAGGAACAGTCAACACAGAGACGCAGACCAGTGCCCCCCTGAAATCTGGATGCCCGCCCACAGGAGGGTCGAAAGGAGAGAGGCCCTGAGACAAATGGTGGGGGGCTCGTTTGCTGCTGGGCATGTCTAGCATCTCGAGCCATATGGCTCTCCTTCTCTTCCTGAAACCGGAGGAAGCCGCTTCTAGGGAAAGCAGGAACACTGGTTAGGTTTCCCTCCAGCTTCTCTCCTTTATTAATTCAATAGGAGTGATGGAACATAGGCAGGAACTGTAAAATAGATGTGTGTGTGTCTGCGGCTTACTGCTTCTCTTTCTCTCTCCTTTCTCCCTCCCAGTTTCTTTCTCGTTCTCTCTTCCTCTCTCAAGCACACACGCGCGCGCGTGCACACACACACACACACACACACACGTTCAGAAAGCATGAAGGGGAAGCTGTTGTCTTGGGCATGTGGTTACTTGGTTGCACTTCTAGGCAACAATAAGGGCTACCATTTATGAACATTTGCACTGGCCACCTCCCTTGTTTTCCTATGGATCTAAGTACACGAACATGAAGCTGAGTCTTTTCACTGCATTCTGCAGATGAGAAAGTGAGACTCACAGAAGCTAAATTACTTGCTTGAACCACCCTTGGTGCATCTGTAGGTCTGGGAGCCAAATCTCAGCTTGTGTGGGTTTAAAGGGTGTGTGCTCTCCATACCATCAAGCAGTGGCAAGGACTGTCCATCCAACCAGTGATCCTGTTTCTCTTGAAGGACAAAATGGCTCAATGAGAAAACACTGAACCAGCTGTGTCAGGCAAGTCTCTAGAAAAAGTGTTATTAACAAGATATTGACTTGACAGGAAAGTCATGACGCATTTTTGCATAGAAAAATATATCATGACTTCCCAGACAACCTAATATTTTGCTGTCTGTATTGCTAAAAGGTGGTGTTTGAATTTCAACCTCTCCCCAAAGACTCCATTCTCTTCTATGACTTGTTGGTGGCCCCAGAAGTGTGGCCATGGCTGAGAGCAGCGGCGTCGTAGGAAGAGCAGAAACATCTGGCTTATTGCACTGTTCCCTTTAGGTACCCCTAGGTCTCTTCTGTTAATCTTTTGAGTGACAGAGGCTTAAGGATTGGCATCTTTTCCAGCTGGCTTTCTAGGAAACTGAGAGCATGCCCTTTTGCTTTAACTTTATCTGGCTCACTAATTGAGCTCCCCCGAGGACTAGACCCCAATCCTTGCCCCCTTATTTGCTTCCTGCCTTCCTTCATAAAATTCCTGACATTTGTTTGACTCTGGAAACCAGCAGCTATCAAGTATCAGATTGGAGGCTATTATGTAGGAAGCACCTGATTTTTGGGTCTCTCAGCTCTGAGCAGCAGCTTGACTACCTGGGATGCGGGTCAGGATTCTTTTAATTACTGCGGAGGCAGCCATTTCTTTAATCCTGCACAATTTACTGAATATGTTCAGGGGAGGGCAGGTTGGGGGAGGGGCTCTCCCAGGCTATGGGGTCAGGCCAAGCCGACTGCCAGTCTTTGTTTCATTCTCTGTCTGCCCTTGAAGACAGGGAGCGGGGTGAGAGTAGGAGCTGTGTCCATCTTGTCCATCAGGGAATCCCCTGAGCTCAGCACAGGGCCAGGTACCCGGCAGAGATTGACGTTGTTGGCGTTTGGGGCATGAACAAGTAAGGGCAGATAAAACATGTTTACCAGTGACCCATGGGTTCTGCTTTCTTGGTACCTTAGTATGGTTGGAGGCAGAAAAGAAGTTTGAGGATAGGAAGGGCCAAGAGGTTAGATTCAGAAGAGGATTTCTTAATCATTCTAGATATATTCTTTATTTGTTCTTTCTCCTCTCAATTACTTGATTCACCTTTCAAAACCCAGTTCCAACATCACCATCTTGGAATTTTTGTGCAGAACTCTCCTTTGGTTAGAATCGATTGCTCTCAGGACCAGCAGATGGCGTAATGGTTATGACACTGGACCCCGACATAATCCACCGCAATTTGAATCCCAGACCCAGCATCTTGAAACTCACTCCAGGCTGTGTGCCTGCATAGTCCAGAATCCCAAGAAGATAATGGAAGAGAAGGAATTGCGGCATAGCCATCCCCCTCAGGGAGTGATTTCTTATTTTCTCTCTCTCCGTCGTGCCCTATAGCAAAAATCTCTTTAAAAAAAAAAAAAAAAAGAATTGATCTCTCTCGTCTTTGAACAACTTCTGCAGCGGGTCCACTTGGATTCTAGCTTATACTTCTAGAGTGAGCATCTTAGCATCAGGCCAGCATCTTTATCTTCTTAGCACTAGGCTGCCCCTTAGCACTCAGGCATGATTATTAAATGAATAAACTTGTAAGCCCTTGGGGGCAGAATGGAGACCTTCCTCATCAGCACAGTTGCCACGTGGTAAAGCAGCTCTGTAAATATTTATTTAAATGAATTGGACTGTGTCTCGTTACACCACCTGGACCCCCTGCTTGCATTAAACCTGAAATTGATTTACAAAAAATGACTTTTCCATTTTTAGGCTTCTGTTCTTGTTTTACAATAAGTGTGTGTGGTGTTCACTGGAAGGTTGGGGGAAGAGAGATCGAACAAGCAGACTTGGATGGGGAAATTGGCTTTAGCTCCGCCCCGACCCCTTTTTGTATCGTGCATTTGCCCAAAATGAAGACGCTTCTAATCTGTCCTCTTCTGTCTAGCCTGCCCTGGTATGCGAGCCAGGTGGGTCCTCGTGTCTGCTTAGATGCTCTTCTTCTTATCTGTATGCTGGCAATACTCCCCAACCTTTTTTTCATGGGTGGGAGGGTTTAGCTCATGTAAATACTCAGGTGTCAGGCTAAGACCTGATTTCCACATTTTGGCTAAGCTGACATCAAATTTAAAGAAATATAACTGAGGGACCAGCAGTTGGCATAGTGGCTTTGTCGTTGGATTCCTATGTAGTCAACCGCAGTTTGAGTCCCGGACCTGGTGGCTTAAACTCACACTGGGCACCATATAGCAAAAACCTCTCCACCTCTCCAAACTCACAGCAGCGCCACTTATAAAGTATCTTGCTAAAAGAACTGAGCCTGAACCTAACAAAGCCTTTGGCTCTAACTACCAGGTTATATGAAATACAGGTGCCAGGGGACCAGCAGATGGTGTAATGGTTACGTTGCTGGACTCCCACATAGTCGACTGCAATTCGAGTCCCAGACCCTGAGGCTTAAACTGACGCCCGGCATACGTGCATGTGTACCCAAGATCCCGAGAGAAGAATGGAGGAGAAGGGATTGTGACATGGCCATCTCCCATTGCGGGTGATTTCTCGCTTTCTTTCTCTCTCTGTCTTTCTGACGAGCATGTGCACTCTATAGCAAAAACCTCTCCTCAAAAAAAAAAAAAAAAAAAAAAAGGAAATATAATTGAGTGGAATAGGAAGAAGAAACAATCACTTTAGAATCTCTAGGAAATGAAAACAAAATGGGGAAGACTTTGATATGTTCTCATTAGCTCCTGAAGTGGAATCGTCACATTTCCTACTCCTAGGTCTATATGGCCAAGAGAAACTTATGGCCAGCAAGAGACACGGGCAACTGTGTTTGTAACACCACATGCCTGGGAAGAGGCCAGCCCTTCAGTGGGAGGAGGCCTGCCCATCAGTGGGAAGAGGCCAGCCCTTCAGTGGGAGGAGGCCTGTCCATCAGTGGGGAGGCAGATGGACAGACTGTGATGTAGCCACACAGTGGAAAATTATACTTAGTCAGATGAATGAGCAACAGCAACCTGCAAAAATACAGATGAGTCTTGGCAATATGCTGTTAAGCAGAAGAAATGTATTGAAAACCACAGCGCATCTCTTATGAACTTATAATGAACTAAAGTTAATTTTCGTTTGTTTTTTAGTTTTTTTTGTTTGTTTGTTTAGTTTGTTCGTTTGTTTGTTTTTGCTATAGGATGTGTGTGCTAGCCTGCGAGAGAGGGAAAGTGGAAAGTAGAAATCACCCCCAGGGGGAATGACCATGCTGCAATCCCTTCTCCTCCAGTCTTCTTTTGGGATTTTGAGCATGCACGCACACAGCCTGGCATGATTTTCCAGTGCTGGGTCCAGACTTGAACCACTTATCTGGCCATGTGGGATCCAGTGCCTTAACCTCCCTGCCACCTGCTGGCCGTAATAAAAGAATTTTTAGGGGTACTTAATAACTACAATAAAGCAATATGAAAAGAAAAGAAAGAAAAGAAAAGAAAAGAAAAGAAAAGTAATGATGGACTTGGGTTCCAGGTGACATTAGGGTGAGGCAGGGGATGGATTGGTGGGGAAATCCTGTGGTTAATGAAAGGCAGTATCAATACCTGTTGTATTGGAGAAGGGATATTATTAAAGATCTAATGGCTGATTACATAAAAATCTAAGAGTAGGCCCCATATAAACCAACACTGAGTGTGTCATGAACCAGATTGTGATGAATTAAATTCTTTGTATCTAAGATCGAAGAAACAAAATGGCCTAAGTAAGGGACTCCTTTCTTGTTGCCTTCTCTCTTCTCCTTTCTAGATGTGCATGTTCCCTATCTAACAAATCCTACAGGGAGTGATTATTGGCTTTTGTTCTGATTATTGGCCAATTAGATCCAAAGCAGTCTCTGCCTTGGCCTGAGTATCTATATCGTAGGCCTGAAAGTTTGTTTGAATGCTGAGCAGACGTCGAGCAATCTACCCTCTCCCTTGCTCTGAGGGATCATCTGAACCCCCAGAGCTGATGTATGAGGCAGAAGCCTTATTTGCCCACAGGGGATGGAGGGAGCGAGTCGGGATGAGAGAGGCCTGTTTCTAGTTTGATGTCTGTCCTCATTCCCACCTCCTCCGCTGACTCCCTTTTGCATGGGCTCAGGGTGCATAGGGTGCATGGCCCACTTAGCAGGTATAGGCTACTCTTTCTCTCCAGACCACATTGAGATTTATTGTTTTGACAGCCACATTCTGGCATTGCTGCTGGTGGTAGTGGATGTCAGTGTGGAGGGCCCCTCCTTCTGCGTTTGTCACCATGGGGTCATTTGGGAGAGAACAAGGGTTGAGTTGCTGATGCAAAATCGATCAGAGCTGCTGTGAGGCCGGCCGAACAGGGTTAGCATTGTACAGCACAAGCCCTGATGAGTCATGTGCCATCGAGGGGATGAGAGAATTTGGATATTCATGAACACTTCCAACTGGCCCTACAAAGACCCTAAGGCAACATAGGCCATTATACTATTAATTGGTATTAATTAGTATTAATTTTTCACATCTAACCTTAATTTCTGATTAATTTAATTAGTGTTAATTAGTTAGTATTAATTTCTTCTGCATTCTGAATTTAATTGCTACATTACAAACTAGTCTTACCTTTGACCACCACCTGAGCAGTTAGGTATGAAGCTCTGTGTACCCCCTCTGAAATTGCTGTGGTTGACTTCAGCCTCCTTTATTTGAGCCAGGAAGGCAGCTCTCTTCTCAGGATAGCCTTTGTCAGCATCAGGAGGTCTAGGACTGAGCAGGTTCCGTGAGGTCGCATTGTCAGGTGCTCTACAGGTGGGAGATATGGATGGGAAACCTGCCAGATGCTCTGTGGATGGGAGCAACTGTGCCCCTCCTCCGTAAAAACCATTTCTGGGGAACCAGCAGTTAGCGTAATGGCTATGTCGCTGGACTCCCACGTAGTCAACCGCGGTTCGTGTCCCGGACCCGGTGGCTTAAAACTCACGCCGGGCGCATGTGCGTGCGTGCCCAAGATCCCGAGAGGAGAATGGAGGAGAAGGGATTGCGGCGTGACCATCCCCCCTGGGGGGTGATTTCTCGCTTTCTGTCTCTATGTCTCGCTCTGTCTGTCTGGCGAGCGCACGCACCCTACAGTGAAAATCTCTCCAAAAAACAAAAAACAAACAAACAAACAAACAAAAAAACCCATTTCTGTATACTACAGCATTGATTGGATTCTAGAAGGTAAGAGTTTTTTCTTTTTGTTTTTGGTATTACAGTGGAGAAAAACTGGACATACTTCCCAGAATGGTTTATTCTGGGGACTAAAAAAGCAGGACCATGCTCACTGGCCGAAAGGTTCAAATGCTACCTCCACACAGTCCTCCCAGACTAGCCCCAGGAAAGAATCTCTCAGCCTCTGGACTTTGATCACCCCTACGACAGTGTGTGTCCCCATCTGTATTCCAGTGACCAGGGGCAGCCTCAGTGCAGGCTTAGATGAAGACAGTCTCATGTTAGAGTTTGGGCTTGGCTGCTGTGCACTTGGGCTAGTAATGTAACTTCTTGTTCCTTCTTTCCCTGATTTGACCAGTGGAGGCCACAGTTTCTATGTTCCAGGGTGGTGGGAGGATGGATGGTGTTCGTTTGTGTTAGCTTCCGATTGCTGCTGTGACAAATTATCACAGGTTTAGCGGCTGAAACAATACAAATTTCTGGAGGTCAGAATTCTGACATGACTTTTACTGGACTAAAATTGGGGGATTGGCAGGGCTAAGTTCCTTTCTGGAGGCTCCAGGGTCCATCTGTTTTCTTGCCTTTTCCAGAGACTAGAGGCTTCCCACATTTTTTGGCTTGTGGCCCCTTCCAGATGCAAATCCAGCAATGGCTGATCAAGACCTTCTCATGCTGCCATCTCTCTGGTTCCAATTCTTCTGCTTCCCTCGTCCCCATTTGATTTAATGTGGTCCACGAGGTAAACTAGATGAAATTCCTTAATGTAAGGTTAGCTGATGGGAAACCTTAATTCCTCTTTATTGTGTAACCTAGCATTATTAGGGTTAGGACATGACATCTTTAGGGAGGCCATTATTCTGCCTACCACACTCACTAAGGCGCTGGTAGACTGCCTGGTTCATGGAAAGTGCTTGGTAAATGGGGGTGTTATTATGAACTGCATCTGCTGTTTTTTTTTTTTTTTTCCTGTAGAAAGGGAATCTCTTAATGGTGAAGTTGTTTAATTTCCTTTATAGCCTCCATCCTGCCCAAGAGCAGGTGCTTATGAATGCTTATTAATTTACTGAATGATAGTATTTTCTGTTTTAAAATTTACATGATATCATAAATAACAGTATTTTCAATAAAAGTACATGTTTTCTTTTCCTTGTGATGATATACTGGACCGTGAAAAGAAGTAAAAGAACAGTTTTTGTCTGTAAAAGAACAGTTTATATATAGAAAAAATAAGTGAATTATTCATACAATTGTCATCACATGTTTAATTTCTATTATTTTGATAGATTCATTTTAGTAATTATTAAATATATATTTTATAATGAGTCTCCTCTTGCTTGTTTTTAGATTTTTGCCGTAGCACTAGCTGAAGATAGACAAAGAGAGCCAGAGAGAGAGGGAAAGTGAAAAAACAACCCCCAAGGGGAATGGCCACACCACAATCTCATCTCCTTGGGATTTTGAGCATGTGTGTTTGCGCACCCGGTGTGAGTTTCAAGCCACTAGATCCAGGACTTGAACCACAGAATTGGCCGCATGTGATCCAGTGCCTTAGCCACCGCACTACCTGCTGGCCCACAATGAGCCTCTTTTAATCTCAGAGGTTAAGACATGCATCTTTAAAGAACACCCCCACCTGTTTCAGTTCACCCTGGTTTTTGAGTCACCCCTGAATTCAGTCTCTGACACAATTGGCCAGTGCTCATGTTGGGCGGACTTTTAGGGTTGTAACTCTTAGTACCAGGCCTCCCACTCATTTTCAGCATGCTTTGAACTCAGTCTGCTTTAAAGGAGAGTTTTCAATTAACCTCAGCAGGGCATAACTGTAAAAAATGTATTTATTGCTGCTGGTGGGAATATAAATTAGTACAATCACTTTGTAGAATTACAACTGAACTTGCATACATTTTCAACCTTGTTATTCTGTTCTGGTACATACCCTAGAGAAACACACTTAAATATATATGAAGAGACATGTTCAAGGATATTCAATACAGCATTTTTTGAAAGTAGTAAAATATTGGAAACTAGTTAAATGTCTATCAACAGAAGAATAGAAAAACATATAATGGTGTATTCAAATAATGAACTGCCACATGGCACTAAAATGACCGCTCTGAAGTGCTACTCATTAGCATGGATTGATTTCATAATATAGGCCAGCTGCAGTGATGCAGCGGTAACACAACATTCTGTGATGCTGAAGCCATATGGGAAGGTCCCAGGTTCACGTCCCGAGGCCTCAATGTGCACAATGGGTCTGTGCTTGCCATAATCCTGGTTGACTGAGATTGAAGTGAATCTCAAAAGATATTGTTGCGGGTGCCTGTCTCTCTCTCTCCCCCTTCTTCCTCCTCCTCTCTCTCTCATGGAAGAAACAAATACACTTTCGAATGGAAAAAAAAGAGAAAAATATATAATTAAAGTGTGTGAGGAAAGGCATATTGTAGAATATATATGTATTTACATAATGGTTGAAAGCAAAAACTTTTTGTTGTTTAGACAGTGCACACATTAAAAATGAATGAGAAAATTAAGTGCGATGGTAAATACAAAGCTCAGGCTCATGGTTATGTAGGTGTGAAGGTGAGGGGAAAAAAGAAATATGTTGGTGGCAACACTGAAGGCTTGGATTGAATTGGAAACTTAAAAAAAATTGGGTAGTGGGTAAATGGGTCTTAAAATTCCTTTTTGTATATATTAACTAATACCTAATACAATTTTATTTTTAATAAAATATTAAAATGCATGTAGATAGGTTGCAATGATTTTTTGTTTGTTTTCATTTTTAGTTTGCTTTAGGGTATGTGTGCTCACGAAAGAGAGAGAGAGAGAGGGAGAGAGAGAGAGGGAGAGAGAAGGAAAGTGAGGAATCACTCCCCTGGGTGGATGGGCATGCCATAATTCCTTCTCCTCCTTTCTTCTCTCAGGATTTGGGGCACAAATATACAAATGCCCAGTGTGTTTTTCAAGACGCTGGGTTCAGGACTCAAATACAGTCAGCCACGTGGGATTCAGCCTCCATAACCTTCATGCCACCTGCTGCCACCCCCCCCCTGAAGTCTTAAGGACAAATAATAGAAGTGGTGCTTCTGTAAGGGGTGCTCTGCTGAGTGATGGTGAGCTTGCCTTTCCTTTCCTCTGAAGGGTAAACCCAGGGGTAATCTACCCAATTTTCAACCCCTCACCCCTCAGCACACATGCTGGCCACCTCCTTTCTGCCCTCCTGCGACCAACCTGCTCTTCTGAGCTCAGGGCCAGGTACAGGCTGCCCTCCTCTCCCTGACGTGTCTGACAGAGATGGTGTTCACCCTCTGCAAGTCCCAGGCCTTGGCTCTTTGATTGTTCTTGCTTTCCCTAGATCATTTTGAATGAAGTCCATCATTTATTCAAAGTTATTAGTTATTAGTTTAAGATTGCTAGAGTTGGTAAATACAAATACAGATTAGAGTTAGTAAATACAAATACAGATTCCTGGATAAAATTGAATTTCACATATACACTAAATAACATTTTAGAAGTATGATCCAAATGAAAAATTCTTATTTACCTGAAATATAATTTTATTTTTGAGAGGTTTTTGCTATAGGGCATGTGCGCTTGCCAGACAGACAGAGAGAATCAGAGAGACAGAAAGCGATGGCCACGCTGCAATCCCGTCTCCTTCACACTCCTCTCAGGATCTTGGGCATGCACACGCGCCCGGCGTGAGTTTTAAGCTACCGGGTCTGGGACGCGAACTGCAGTCGACTACATGGGAGTCCAGCAACATAGCCATTACGCTAATTGCTGGTCCCATATCTGAAATATAAATTTAACTGGATATTCTGTATTGTGTTTGCCAATCCTACATTAATTTCTTTCTTTCTTTTTTCTTTCTTTTGTCTTTTCTTTGTGTGTGTGGGGATTATTATCTATCTTTGTTTTTCTTTTTTTTTTTGGAGAGGTTTTCGCTATCGGGCATGTGCGCTCGCCAGACAGACAGAGAGAGACATAGAGACAGAAAGCGAGAAATCACCCCCCCAGGAGGGATGGTCACACCGCAATCCCTTCTCCTCCATTCTCCTCTCGGGATCTTGGGCACGCACGCACACACGCCAGGCGTGAGTTTTAAGCCACTGGGTCCGAGACACAAACCGCGGTTGACTACGTGGGAGTCCAGCGACATAGCCATTACGCTAACTGCTGGTTCCCTCTATCTAGGTTTTTGACTAAACGTTAAATAGGGATTTGGCCACCCTGTAGTGGAGTGGTTAAGGTCAGTGCATTGGGATTAGGATCCCACATGGCCGGCTATGGTTAGGATCCCAGCCTTGGAGGTTTGAAAAACATGCCAAGTACATGTGCATGCCTGCCCCAAGTCCTGATGGGATGGAGAAGTGAAGGAAAAAGGATTGCAGCATGACCATGCCTCATCAGGGGTGCTTTCTCTGTCTCTCTCTTGGGCGATCATGTGTGTCCTCTGACAATTAATTTTAAAAATTAAATAATGGTAGGTTTAAAAAATTAATACTAATAATATTCATCTGTTTTACTGTCATGTGTAAATGGCTTTCTCAGTACAATATATAAAAAGACTTTTTTTTTTTTTTTGGCCATAGGGCATGTGTAAATGCTAGAGAGAGAAGGTGAGAGGGAAAGTGAGAATTCACCCCCCAGGGGGGATGACCACGCCACAATCCACTCTCCTCCATTCTCCTCCTGGAACTTTGGGTGTGCATGGACACACACCAACATGATTTTCAAGTTGCTAGGTCTGGGATTCAAACAGTAGTCTGCCATATGGGAGTCCAGTGGCTTAATCACCATGCTACCTGCTGGCCCCCAAAAGACAATGGTTTTAATCTACTAAATTTTTACACCTTTATGTTGCTAATCTATCATTATGATTTCTGTCTTTGGAGTCAAACCAAGAAAACCTTTCCTGTACTACGATTATAGAAATTAGGGTGAATAAGTTTCCAAAGGCTTGGGTTGCATAAACATCAACAAATAATGTTACACACTGGGCATCTGTTAATGTTTACTATGAGTTTATAAAGCATTTTCTGTGAACTACACTTCTTAATTCATCTTATAGAGTGCTTGTCCTGAAAACACTGGAAAGAAGATGTGTCAACTCTAAGTATTCTATAAAGTTAATTATTGGAGAAATTCATGTAAAAAGTGTTACTTTGTAGGCAGGTCATACTGGAAATGATACTAGGATTTTGGCAAATAATTTAGACTCTCCTTCATTTTGGAATCCATTTTATTTTAAAACAACTTAAAAAAAATCACAAAAACTTACAAATATGCATCAAAATGAGAGAGTAATATACTGACCTCCCATGGAACCCTCATTTAGCTTTATCAGATGATTTTGAAGCAAATCTGGTTTTGTGTGTTATCATCTGTAAATATTTTCACGTATGTCTCTGGAAGATTAGGTTTCATTCATAAAAACCTAACCACAGTGCCATATTACAACTAAAGAATATTGACAGTACTTCCTTAATACAGTACCAGCAAATAATTGACATTCAAATCTCCTTGATTATCTCATAAATGTGGTTTTTCTGTTTGTTTAACTCAAGATCCAGCAAAGGTTCACATATTGCAGTTGGTTGATCTGTCCTTTTCTTTTCTGTTCCTTTTTTCTTTCTTTTAATTGTCAGAGGGCACATGCACTTACGAGAGAGAGAAAGAGAGCAAGCGAGAGAGCGCTGAGGAGAGAGAGCGCAAGAAAGAGAGAGAAAGCACTCCTCAGTAGGGTGTGACCTTGCGGGAATCCATTCTCCTCCATTTCTCTACCCTGTTGGTATTTTGAGCAGGCACAAACATGTGCCTGGCATGGTTTTCAAGCCCCTGGAGCTGAGATTTGAAACACGATTGGCCATGTGAGATTCAACTCCCTTAACCATTAAGCTATAGGGCTGGCACAATAATTTCTCATTTAAAAAACCATACAGGCTGTGGTATTTTGTGATGGCAATCTTAGCAAATTATAAATACAGTGGCTTTCCGGACTGGTTTGAGCAAGCTGCTCAATGGTGTGATCCAACTGCCTTTGTCCCTCCTGCCTTTTATGGTACCCGTTTTATCCCAAGTCCAGCTTTTCTCATGGTGGCAAATGACTGCAGTGGTTCTGTGCTTCCTATCTGAACATCACACTAAAGGAGGAAAGAGAGAATTGGCCTTCAATAGCCTTCTCAGAAGAGGGAAAACAATCTTCATTCCTGGATGGTGTTAGAAAATTTTGGCTCTTAGCTTATTGACCTAAATTGGATGAAATGCCCCTCCCCACCCCTTTTGCTATCAGGTGCATGTGCTCATTGGAGAGAGACAGAGAGAGGGAAAGTGAGAAATCAACCCTTGGGGGAATGGCCATGCCACAATGTCTTTTCCTTTCTTAGGATTTTCAATGTGCACACACATGCGCCTGGCGTGTTTTCCAAGCTGCCTGGTCCAGGACTTGGACCACATAGTAGGCTATGTAGGATCCAGTGCCTTAACTGCCACACCAGGTGCTGGCACCCATAAGTGCTTAGATCCTTAGAGTGATCACTGTGGTAGGGGTAGGAGACAGGATTGCTTGTTTCTGGAACTGGGGAATCAGTTTCATCCTTTCGCTTCTCCTGACCACATGGTTACTGGACAAAGTGGGAGAGTAGAGGGGAGTCGGGGTGACAAGCAGTCTCCACTTTGGGATCTCTGGCATCTGGAGGCCAGTGGAGTAGTGGGCTGGGAAGTATGGTGAAGCATTCTGAACAGTGATGGTCAGGGCCTGAAAGCGGGCTCTCCTCGTACTGTGTGGTTGGTTCCTTCATCTATTCAAAGAAGAACAAATGACCTCTAAGGTCATTTGGAAACTTCAGAAAATAATAAATAGGCCATGTGGAGCTGATTCCAGAAGACCCGAATGATGGGAGCTTGATTGTGTAGGCCCACAGTTGGAAGATTGTCATAGATGCCTTCATTTTATGCGTAAGATTAAGTACTGTCCCGAGTACACTTGGCCAGCCAGTGGCAGAGCCAGGGCCAGACCCAGATCTCTTCCTTCATTGCTGTGTCCATGACTTTCTTTCAGAGATGCCCTGGAACACTTAGGAATGTGGCAGAGTTCCAGCCAAGGGGAGGAAATAGCTGAAATTTTCATAGAGGATTGTGTTTCTGAGTTGCCTTTGGCCAGTTCATCAATTTCTAGTGGTTGGAGCCTGAGGCCAAAACCTCAGGACATGTGGACTCTTCACCGCCCTTGCTGACTATAAATGCATTTTGTAGTGTTCTCGTTTCCTTAAAGGGGGAATGTTTCTGATTTTTGCAAACACTGACTTTTTCAGTAAGGAAATGTGAAGGGGAGCAAGTAGAGTAAGTAGCTGGCGACACAGTTTTGAAGTAAAAGTAGATCTTGGTGTAAGTCTCCTAATGTTTGTCACTGAAGACAGCATCAGGGTAGACATACATCAAACTGAAGGGCAAGTTGTTCAGAGCAGAGAGGGCATGTCTGATGGTTGGCACAATGATTTTCTGGAAGGCCTTTGAAATTTGATACCTGCCTTGAGGGGAGAAGTGGAAACCTTGTTTTTGTTGAGGAGATTGTGAAGGTGTCCCTCTTTCTGTGGTCACTTTCTCCCTGCCTGTCTGGTAGTGACTTCCAAAAGCCTTGGGGAAGACCCAGAGCCTGAAATCAGAGACCGAACAAAGGACAAGATGCACCATTTCCATCCTTCCAGTCTTCTTCCTGCTCAAGGGCCATGCGCCCTCTCTGGGGGTGTGATATCCAGCCTCCCAGCAATTAAGGCAGAGGCTTAGAGAAAAACTGGGCTCACAGCCTCAGTCCCATCTGTTGCTGATTCCCAGTCGAAGCCTTTTCTTTCCTTGGCGCTGCATCCACTTCGAGAATGAAAGGTATCTCCCATCTCACTGCTGGGTGACAGAGAAGTCTGAGTGGTTACTATTCAACTAGTTGCCCTCTTTCTTCCCATCCAGAAGGTAATTAGTATAGTGGTTTGGAGCCAAAGAAATTTAAGATTAGATCCTAGCTCTGCCTCTTTCTAATTCTGCCTTTTTAGGTAAATTAACTAAGTTTGAAGCTTCAGCTTTTCTCATCTGCAAATGGAAGATATTGTTTACCTCTTTGAGCTATTGTGGAACTTAAAGGAAGTAGTGGCGGGATGCTTGGTAAATGTTAACTATTCATAAAAATAATAGATGCAATAAAAAACTGTGAGAGGCTCACATGAGAATCCACAATTTTTTTTTTTTCCCACATCTTGGAATTAACGCTGAAAAAATCCCATCAATACAAGGAAGATTTATAACCTGTGGTTCTGCTTCTTTTTGTTTAAAATGAAGCTCATTTTTTAGTGCAATAAATCAAATGCCTTCCCTTCCCCAACCTGATGTATATATAAGGCAGGAGGATCCTCTTAAATGGAAATTGGTGAGGAAGAATGTTCTGCGTGGCGTCTTCTTTGGCGTGCTGTGTGGCTGTCTTCTCTTCCTGGCAACTACACACTTTGTCCTTTCAGAAGTCTTCTTCCATTTTCTTATTTCCTGGCATGTAGGTTACCCGCAGGTAAGTGGACATTTGATGTGCCCGTCTCTCTAACTTTCAGTTTGCCTGTGGCCTCCTCACTTGTCTGATGAGTTGTTAAGAAGAGTTGTTGATTTTCAGCTTGTTTGGCTTTTCACTTATTAGGGTTAGTGGAGACTTCCAAGCTCTTCACATGCTCACTACACCACCTTTATTCACTCCAAATGCACGTAAAGAGACGTGCTCATGGTGGAGCAGGAGAAATTCCCAGTTCTTGCTTAGGTAGCTGTACTTCTCAAAGTCTGTCGATGTGGAGGGAGGGCTAGGAAGAGAGGCAGAAGGACTGACTGCCCTACCCAGAGCCCCCTGTGTGGCAAGCAGCCAACTGACTATGTAGTCTTCAGGGGCTATGTGACAGGAGGGACTACATTCCATTTAAATTTCCATGTCGAAACTCCTAGCAAAGAACTTGGCATAGACTGGTGTTCTCTACTGTTCAAATCAACTAATTCTACAAATATTTATGAAGCTACTACCATGTGTTAGCCAGTGTTCTAGGTGTTGGAGAAAAACAAAACAAAATGGAACAAAATATTCCCTTGGGGGCATCTATAAACACTGGGTCTAAAAAGAGTGTTGATATAACACTTCCATGACTCTTACTATGTGCTAGGTACTTTTCTAAGTCCTTTGCATGCACTAATCCATCTTATTCTTATGACAGCCTTATGAGGGAGACATTATTATTATTCCTATTTTATTCATTTATTTATTTTAAGACTTTTGCCATAGGGTGTATGTACTCACTGGAGAGAAATAGAGAGGGAAAGA
>NW_006209531.1:48012-65033 GCF_000334495.1 Tupaia belangeri chinensis | reverse complement strand
AGAAATCACTTCCCTTTCCTGGGGTATGGCCATACCACAATCCCATCTCCTCATTCATCTCTTGGGATTCTGGACATGCATGCACATATATGCCTGGTGTGATTTTTCAAGCCACCAGATCTGGGGCTCAAACCATATTCCACCACATGGGAGTCCAGAACCTTAACCACCACGCCATCTGCTGGCCTCTATTATGCTCATTTTACAGACAGGGAAACTGAGGTACAGAGAGGCTTATTGACTAGAGATTCTCATCTTGAGTAGCAGGGCGTTCACTCATAACAGTGTGAGAAAGGCACCAAGAAAACAAACATGCTCTTGCCAATCTCTAATCCCTAAAGGCTCTCCCCTCATGTTATAATAAAAACATCTGATAACCAGGTGTTTCCCAATGCTAAAGCAAGCTGAGTGCTTCCCCGTCCTTGTGCTCACAGAGCTGACTGCATTCGTGGCCATGTACCTCAGCAGCATGATTGTGAAGTCCTTAGTCATGACTGGGCATCATGAGCCAAACCTTAGGAACATAGAAGTTAACAGTCTTGTCACATCCTGTAGATACATATTTCTCAAAAAATATATTTCCTAACGTATACTCTGTAGTTCGCCTGAGATGCCAGGGGGCCCAGGAAACTTCATTTCTAAAATGCACTGCAGGTGGTTCTTTTGCATATTCTATCTAGTTTAAGACTGCGTTTTTTTGTGTTATTATTATTTTTTTTTTTGGAGAGGTTTTCACTACAGGGCGCATGCGCTCGCCGGACAGACAGAGAGAGACATAGAGACAGAAAGCGAGAAATCACTCCCCAGGGAGGATGGTCACGCCGCAATCCCTTCTCCTCCATTCTCCTCTCGGGATCTTGGGCACGCACGCACACGCGCCCAGTGTGAGTTTTAAGCCACCGGGTCTGGGACGCGAACCACGGTCGACTACGTGGGAGTTCAGCGACATAGCCATTACACTAACTGGGGGTTCCCAAGACTGCATTTTTTTAGGCTAAAATTGTAGAAGGGAATAAAACCAATTGGACTAGGACTGGAGCATGGCCATGGCCTATGCAACTGTGACTTAAAAGAACACGAACAACTCCAAATTCCAGTTGCTTTTATCAGTAGCTACTTATATATGTTAAGACAGGCTCCCTGGAAAGGAAAAGAAACTCTTGAAACTCTGGCCTCTGCTCTTCCAGATGCTATGTTCATGTTTGAGGGTGCGGGAACATTTTGTTTTGGAGTTGGATGTGTTCCTATACTGACATGAAATTGGGTATTTTAGCTAGGCATCTAGGTCCAATGGGATAATGCCCAGTTCTGTAGAAGACCAAGTCTTAAGGGCCACATGCAGCTGTGATGAAATTTAAATGAGAAGTTCCTCTTTTCTGTCTCTTACCTATAATCAAGACTTGTGCCGGAGGATGACGAGATGTGCTACAGTACGCATTTGTAACAGTTCAAGAGGGTCCAAAGAGATGGGCTGCTTAGACTGCTAAAGTACATTAGCTCCTGTGTCATTCTTTGACTCAGAACCTAAGGACTTTGGACCTGAAGTACAGCTCTCATTAGGAGAGGCACTTTAATTTTAGTTCATTCCCTCACTCATTTTTTTCATCCTTTGACTCATTCATTTATTTGTTGCAGAAGGCCCAATTTCTGCAGGTCATGCTATGGGTATTTTTGGAGGTGGACTGGAAATTACTAATTTGCTATGGAAGCACTTTACTGTGGTCCTTCGACCTTCATGTAGGGCTGGCCACGTAGATTGCTTCCAAGATTTTAGGAGTTGCCCATCGATGATGGTGCTGTGGGAGGCAAGGTGAAAGTTGTGTTTGCATCTGATACAGAAAAAAAAAAAAAACTGAGTTAAAAGACAAAGCATTCTGATTCCTGTTAGTGTGGGGCATCTTAGGGAGCAATTTGACAAATGTCTATGAAAGGACAAGTGGGATTACATCAGACTAAGAAGTTTTTGCATGGCAAAAGACACAGTAATTAGTGTGAATGACAGCCCTCAGAATGGGAAAACATTTCTGCAAACTATGCCTCAGATAAGAGACTGATAACCCAAATACACAAGGAACTCAAGCAACTGTCCTGAAAAAAGATCAACCCGATTAAAAGATGGAGAATGAGTTGGAAAAATGACTCTCTAAGGATGACATATGAATAGCCAAAAGGGATATGAAAAAATGCTCAATATCCCTCATTGTAAGGGAAATGCAGATCAAAACAACGAGATACCACCTAACCCCAGTCAGAATGACTGAGATTAAAAAACAAAAAATGATAAGTCCTGGGGTGCTGGTGGTGAAAAGGGAACTCTGTTACACTGCTGGTGGGAAAGTAAATTGGTCCAGCCACTGTGGAGAACAATTTGTAGATTCCTCAAAAATCTACAAATAGAACCGGCAATCCCACTCCTTGGTATCTACCCAAAGGACAGAAGAATTCTTAATTGGAAAAATGCTTGCACATCAATATTTATTGCAGCATTATTCACAATTGCTAAGACATGAAACCAACCCAAATGTCCACGAACAGATGGAAGGGTTGAAAAACTATGGCACATATACTCTATGGAATACTACTCAGCCATAAAAAAACAAGACCCTGACTTTTGACAGAAATATATATATATACACACACACAGTAAGTGGTTGTGAATACCAGATATAGGGTGGGAAGAAGGTGGGTGAAGGAGTAGAGTCTGAGGAAGGACATTAAGGAGAAAAATAGAGAGGCATAGCATTAATGGGACAAAGAAATGGGGTATTATCTGTTGAAGATAACTTTATAGTATTATCAACTGGACTGAGGAGAAATGTACACATGTTAGAGTATTCACTTTTCAAGCTAAATAATGTGGTTGAATGTATAAAAGAACTTGAAATTAAAAAAAAAAAAACCTGTGCAAGTGCAGTTTGTAAAATACTTTGTCCTATGTCTTTGCTTTTCACATGCACAACAACTTATGTAATGGTGCACATACTATAGTTTTCCGCTGGGAAAATGGGAGTTGTCAACTGGCAAAGTTGCAGGATACGCTGGGAGAGAGAATCAGTGCATTCCGTGGTGGCTCTTTCTCTGGCACTATCTTCAGAAGCCTATTGTAGTAAATGTCTGTTGTTTGGATTTGCCTAGCATCTATTGTCTCTTTTCTGGTGATAGAAATCTCTACTTTCCTTTGGGAAACTTCCCACCATCATTCTTAGTCCCCATAACTCAAGTGGATTGATTGTGCCTCCTAGTTTTAAGGTGACTGTATGACCCGGGCTTGATCAATCAGTGTATGTCTCCCACCCAACAAGTTCAGCAATGGTCACATGACCCAAGCTGGACCAATGGATTCAATTCTGAGATTTTTGTTGGAACTATTCTTTAAGAGAAAATTCTATGGAGAGATTTGACAGGAGACAGAAATTGGGGATGGAGAAAGAATAAATAATTACTGGAAGAGGGTCCTGAAGGAAATAGAAGAATGGAAGAAAACAATAATACTTATGAAGAAATGGTCTTGAACAGCCTCTGGTGAAGAGACAAGGAGATTTAATGGGTGATGGAGGAGAGAGTTTCTGAGGCTGGAAGCCATGCTGCTTCTGGTGGCTGTTTTGTTGGGCTTTGTAAAATAGACATTGACTTAGAATTCAGGATTGACAGCTACAAGAAACAGTACTATTCTATGAATGTCTTATTATTGAGTAATTGTATTTTTGATGGCAAAAATCAGTTTACTATTTATAAAAGGTAAAATCTATCATGAGTAATCTTAGATAGCATCTTTTTGTCTCTATTCTGATAAAGAAATTATTTCTATAATATTCTTACTGATTATCTATTTTTCTTGCTTTAATATTAGGTTGTCATGAAAGTCATGACTTATTTTTCTATGCAAAAATGTATCATGACTTTCCCAACGACCCAACACATAGAGATTGCTCTATTAAATGTTATTCTACTTTCCTTAGTTTCCTATCCATTGGTGTTAGTTCTCCCTTTGGAGCTACATGAAAGAGTAGAATTTCAGATCCTGTCTTATCTTGTAATTAACAAATGGTGGAGAATTTAAGGTACCTTTGCTATTTTTCAGCTCTAAGGTCTATGTGCCTCTACTTTGGTGAGATTTTATTTTTTTATAAAAAATGGAAATGAATAAAACAGAAAACAAAAAAGAAGAATTAAGAATTAACATAAGTAGGATAGATGTCTTAGTCTAGTCTTCCATTGCCAATATCCATATACCACAGATAGGGTCATTTAAAAAGAATGAGGTTTATTTAGCTTACAGTTTTGAGGGTCCTAAGTCATGCACCATATTTGGCAAGGGTTGTTCTGTTGGTGAAGCTCTCTGCAGAGTCCTGAAGTGGTGCAGGCACCATTCACATGATGAGGGGATAGAAAGAGGCTTGTGCCTGTTTGTCTCATTACTTCTTCTTATAAACCTACTAGGATTCCTCATTGTGCCCCTCTCTGATGACTTTGTCTAATGACACTCTCCTCTCAAATCTCCTACACATTTTGGGGCCAGGAGATGGTGTAGTGCTTAAGGTGCTGGACTCTCACATGACCAAATGGGGTTCAAGTCCCAAACCTAGCAGCTTGAAATTCAGACCAGGCACATGTGCATGCATGCCCCAAATCCCGAGAAGAGAATGGAGGAGGAGGAATTGTGATGTGGCCATCTCCATTAGGGATTATTTCTTACTTTCTTTCTCTCTGAAGAGTGCATGTGCCCTATAGCAAAAATTTCTCAAAAAACCAAAACAATGGCTCCTCCTTTGAACACCATAATTTGATTAAGCTTTTACCACCTTAATCTTGTCACAACCAAATTTCTTTTTCATTATTTTTTGGAGTTTTTTTTTTTTTTTTCTATAGGTTGCATGCGCTTGCCAGACAGAGACAGAGCGACAAAGCGAGAAATCACCCCCTAGGGGGAATGGCCACACCGCAATCCATTCTCAATTCTCTTTTTGGGATCTTGGGCACGCACGCACACATGCCTGGCATGAGTTTAAACCACCAGGGGCCAGGACTTGAACTGTAGTCGACTACATGGGAGTTCAGCGACATAGCCATTATGCCAGCTGCTGGTCTTATCACAACCCAATTTCAACACATGAACTTTTTGGGGAATTATTGTAACCATAGCAGCAGTCCGTTTGTGTTACTCTAACAAATTAACCTAGAAAAGATGGCTTATAAACCTCTCAGTAAATAGAAATTTATGTCCCGTAGTTCTGGAGGCTACGTCCATGGTCAAGGCACTAACACAGTCAGTGTCTGGTAAGAGCCCACTTCATCATAGATAGCAATTCTCTAGCTCTGACCCATGTGGCAGAAGAGCTAAAAGGTCTCTCTCCATCCTCTTTTACAAGGGCAGTGAGCCATGCAGCCCTGCCCCATGACTTAATCATCTAAAGGTTCCCTCTCCTACTACCGTCACCTTGCAGTGGGGATTTCACACATGCATTTTGGAGGGATGCGAACCTTCAGGCCACAGTACGAGGTGAACAACTTATGGCACAGATCTGTGATACATCAATAGTTCACACTAGATTCACTGTGGGGGGAAAGCAGGTTACCATACTGTTGCAGTCTCATTTTGTAAATGGTGACTAAACAGAGAAAAAGGAGTTCATACCAAAACATGAAGAGTTTACTCTGGGTGGCAATATGAAGGAGATTTTCATTTTCCTTGTTTAAAAGGAACATGTAGTTCTTCTGTGTATAAGTGCAATTAAGTAAAAATGAATCAAACCCTGAATCTGTGTATTTTTGGCACATGTGAACGTTGACCTGTAATGTTGCATCCAGGTGGTCAGCCTGTGGTCCCCTTTCCTGGCATTTTTCATCCTTCGATGAGGTTGTCCTGTACCTCCGTGGTGGCTGCTATTCTGGAGAGACATGGGAACATGGGCAGTCCATAGGACAGGCTGTGTTTAGATAAAGAAAAGGGAAGAACACACTAGGCCCCTGAGAACTTACTCGCCAGGACGGGGAAGGCTTGGGCTTCAGTGTATCTTTGCCTTCCTCATCTGAACTCTGTCCCGTTTCTTTGAAAACTATGTGTATCTTGGATGCTTCTCTAATTCTGATGGTGCCTTGGATCCTGCGTGTGCCGTGCTGGCCTCCGGGTGTCCTCCGACCGTTCTTCCTGTTAGTGTTGGAGGCTGGACATAGAGGCTATTCTGGCTTATTGTGGTGAAGGTACCAGTAGGACCAGGGCAGGTCACCAAACAGTGCAGGGAGGTTGTCTTTCTATGTGTTTTTCTTTCCTTCTCTCTTTCCTTTTAATTTTAAGCATCGCAGTTTGTGTGTGTGTGTGTGTGTGTGTGTGTGTGTGTGTGTGTGTATGAAAAATTTACTTGGCGGAATTCTAGTCTCATGATTGTTTGAAACATCTCTCTCTTCTTCCTCTCTGCCCCTCCTGCCCCCAGCACTTTTCGCTCACCTCTGCCAAGTCCCCAAGTGATTATCGCCTTGCCCCACTGGGCAAGGGTGGACTTTTTGAGGGTAAGGACTCCATATTTCCAACTTCACCAGAAGAACTCAGAAGGTAGTGACTTGTCTTAAGTCTCTCTACGCCCAGGGCTCAGCACTGTATTAAGTGCTGTAGAATCATCTGTTGATAATGGCACCAACCAGCATTTCATTGTAAAAATGTGAGCATCCTGTGTCCCTGAATCATACTACATGTTTACTCCATGTGCTGTGTTACTTTATGTGTGAAATATTGCCTTATGATCTGAACACGTAAAGAATTCTGTCTGGTAGCAGGAATTGGCTGAGCTCCTTCCTGCTTGTGGTAAACTTCTCTAAGCAAGGGTATGTCCTCCCATGGGCTTCACTGAGATTTTACAGGTCGACCCACCCAGTGCTGAGCCTCACGTTTCTGCTGCAGTATCTAGGTGGTGGAAAATCTGGCTAGGGAGGGGATAGGTTTTAATTCACTGTGTAGCATTGATCAACAAAGCATGATTTCTGGTGAGGATTTTCAAAATTGTGGCTATATCTGTAGTGGAATGTTTAGTCTCTTGGTTTTGTGAAGAGCTATTTTTCCATTGGAAAACAATCTTAGATTTTAAGTTACGCTGTGTAAAATGCTTCCTGAAAATGTCTGGGCATTTTCCGAGGGCACACTAGGAGGTGGGAACAGTTAAAACACTTTCTTAAGAAAATCTGTACTCTTATGAGCATTGGCTGTTTAATTTGGTTATTGTTGATTCTTGGGCCAAAAAGAATTCCAACTGGCTGTGAGTGAGGACTGGGAGGGTGAGAGAGCTGCAGCCCTAGCACTGATACTTCCTTGCACAGACCCCCTTTCATTCTTAGTCAAGGGGATGCAACTGGAGACCAAATTGCTTTTTCTTCACCCATGTACAATATATGTATCATTCACTCCTCTGAACTACATTCCCTAACTTGGAGCAGAAGATTCTCCCAGGTTCTGATGATATGCCTCTGCTTTCTGTGTTAGTCTATAGTTTGAGATTTATGTGGAATAACCAGATAAAGGAAATTACCTATCTGAAAGAAAGATTTAATGTGATGAGCACACCTTTTGAATCAAGTCCCATATTAGGCTTTTTACACAGACTCTCGTTTATTTAGTTTATTTTTTTAAATTTAAGCTACTTTATAATAAGAATTTATATAAAAATCATAAATGCAACCATTAAAATAAAATTTACACAAAACTAAGTAAGCAAGTGTACACAGCATTTCAAATGAAAAGCTAGTAACGAAACCCTTATTCGCTTGTTTGAAATGACTCATCTTTCAATATATGACGCCTTATTTCCTAGACTTAAAATAGTGACTTCCTTTACTCTGTGAAATGTTATCATCTGTCAATACTATGAAATACTAAACCTTATTTTTAAAAGACAGACACAGATTCTCAAACTCAAGGATCAACAAAAATCTTCAAAGGAACCAACAAAATATTCGTGCACTTGTTAACGAAACTGCAAATCCAGAATAGAAAGCCTACCTGAAATGATCTAGTCAGACTCTTGTTTATTTCTGTCAGCTGTCCTGCAAAGGGGACTGATGACCATTCCCACTTATGAAAGAGTAAACAGAATTTAAGAAGAGTGCTCAGGACCCCCAGAAAGAGTGGATTTGCATCCAAGTCTGGCTAGTTACAAAGTCCTTGCATTTTCCAATGCAACATACCACTTTCTTTTCTTTCTTTTTTCTTTTTAAATTGCTAGAGGGTGCAGTGCACTCACCAGAGAAAGGCAGAAGTATAGAGGGAGGGAGGAAGAGAGAGACAGAGAGAGAGAGAGAGTGTGAGCTATTTGCAGTGGGGCATGGTCACGCTGTAATCCCTTCCCTCCATTTCTCCATCCCATCAAGATTTGGAGCACGCACATGTATTCAATGTGTTTTCCAAGCCTCTGGGACAGGAACTCAAACTGTGTTCCACCAAGTAGGAGCCAGCTACCTTAACCACCAAGCTGCAGAGCCAGCCCCATGCAACTTAAATAGCATATCATAGCATGATTCAGGTTACCTGTGCAGATAGGTGGAAATAAACAATTGGGAAAAAAACCTTTCTGTTTTTTTTATATTTTGAGCATCTAGAGTGGAGTATGTGAAGACCAGGCAGGAGGCACAAAGTTGGCAAAGGCTCTCTGGCACCTTCTGCCTATAAGACAGGCTCTGTTTATTTCATGCCAGCTAATGCAGAGGGTAACTTAAATGATTTATGTTTGAAGGCTTTTTTTTTTCCCCTGGTTGACAAAAATGCCCCTATTGCAATAAGCCTTGGATACTCAATTTTTAATAAACCAGGCGTAGCAGCTGCATAAGGTCAGGAAAGACAGACTGTGTTTATGCTGAGGAGGTGTCAAGTCAAATGCCCCCCTGGTCAGAATCCCTCCTGAGCAGATGGATTTTCCAGAGCCTGGCTCTGAGGGATTAACCCTGGACATTCAAAGCTTTAGGGTGCACTTTCCTCTGAGAGGTCGTTTAAGGAAAGCTATTGAGAAAGCTAAAATTGGGGCGTGGGTCTGTTGTCTATATTCTTACCAGGGGGTTTCCAAGGACTGGGACTGTTAGGGGCTATAGATTTCAGACTGACACATTGAACTGTTTCCAGACTCCGTGTTACCCTGGGCAGATCCTCAAGTCCTGGGAGCTGGGCAGCTGCAAAGGCCAGTAGCAGGGAGTCACCATGGAACTTGTTGCTAATGTTTCTGCAGTGGCCCGTATGGAGCTGCACACAATATAGCAATTGTTCTGCATTTTAGGAGTGCCAGTTAGTGGCTGGTGTTAAAACGTGTCCAGGATTTGGACAGAGAATCCTCTCTGCCTACCAGAGATATCCGGACAGTGCCTGGGAGTAAGGGATGGAGTGGACTAGGACTAGGGAAGATACTGAAACTAGGCAACTTGTCCTGGTAGGCAACCCAGAACAGCCATGTGGCCTAGGCTATTTAGTTGAAGGGCCACTCCCTTGAACTTTAGGAATCTATTTTTAAGTGTATATACAGTAAAGGCAACACACACATTTTGGTGTACGGTTCCATAAGTTTTGACGAATTGTGAAGTCATCAAAATCAGGATACAGAGCAGCCTCTTCCTCCTTCATTCTTTCATGTTCCTTTTTATCAACCCACTCTACCTTAACCCCTGCTGACTACTGGTCTGTTTTCCCCTCTCTTAGGTTTTACCTTTTTTTTTTTTTTTTGAGAGGTTTTTGCTATAGGGCACGTGAGAGACAGAGAGACAGAAAGCAAGAAATCACCCCCCAGGGGGGATGGCCATGCCGCAATCCCTTCTCCTCCATTCTCCTCTTGGGATCTTGGACACACACGCACACGCGCCTGGCATGAGTTTTAAGCCACTGGGTCCGGGACGTGAACCACGGTCTACTACATGAGAGTCCAGCGACATAGCCATTACACTAACTGCTTGTCCCTTAAGTTTTGCCTTTTCTGGAATGCCATGTATGTGGGATTATATGGTCTTTTGAGTCTGTCTTTTTTTATGCATTATCATGCACTAGAGAGTCATCCATGTTGTCGTGGATAAGAATTAGTTCCTTTTTGTTACTCAGAAGTAGTGCATGGTGTGGGTGTATCAGGTTTATTTACCCACCCACTCACAGCTGAACAACATTTAGGGTGTTTCATTTTTGGTGATTTTGAATAAAGCTGTTGTAAACGCTCATGTGTAGATTTTCATATGAATTTAAATGTTCATTTCCTTTGAATAGGTATCTTAAGTGGAATTACTGGGCCATGTGGTAGGTATATGTCTAACTTGACGAGGAACTTCCAAACTGTTGTCCAGGGTGACTGTGCCATTCTGTATCTCTGCCATTCTGTATCTCTGTGTGGGAGTTCTACTTGCTCTGTATACTTACCAGCACTTGATATTGTCATTTTTTAAAATTTACCAATATTCATTTTCAGCATTCTAAAAGGTATGTGTTACACTGTGGTTTTTGTTTTTTTTGTTTTGAGAGATTTTTTGCTATAGGGTGTGTGCACTTGCTGAAGAAACAGAGAGACAGAAAGACAGAAAGTGAGAAATCACCACCCTCCTCAGGGGGATGGCCACACTGCAACCCCTTCTCCATTTTCCTCTCAGGATTTTGGGCATGCATGTACATGCACCCATTGTGAGTTTAAGCCACTGGGTCTGGGACTCAAAACATGGTAGACTATGTGAGAGTCCAGCGATGTAACCATTACTCCAACTACTGGTTCCCACACTGTGGTTTTAACCTGCCTTCTGCTTAAATGTTTCCAAATGGGGCCATGTGTACAATCATTTTCAGGATTAAAGGAAGTAAATAGCACAATTATATTGTATTGTATTATTATTATTATTATTATTTTGGCTATTGGGATGTGTGCTTGCCAGAGAGAGAGAGAGAGGGAGAGATTATCCCCTCTCTCTGGGAGATGACCATGCTGCAATCCCTTCTTCTTTACTCTCCTCTCAGCATTTTGGGCATGCATGCACATGCGCCTGACATGTTTTTCAAGTCACAGGTCTGGGACTTGAACCATGTAGTTGGTCATATGGGATCCAGCTACCTTAACTACTAGCACCTTGTCCTCCTTCACCCCTTGGTTGTACCCCAGCTCAGCTGTGGTTTGTCTTTATCCTTTCCTGTGTGTGTGTGTGTGTGTGTGTGTGTGTGTGTGTGTGTGTGTGTGTGTGTGTGATTTCTTTCTGCCTAGGGAAAAGATTCAAGCTTTCACTATTTCACAGGAAATATCCAGGCCTTTTATTTTCAATTTGAGCACAACTTGAGCAAGCCTTTTACTTTAAGTTCTCTTGAAGATTGGAAATGTCAAATTAGAAACTTGGAGGTGGGATAGCAAAAGGCTGGTGTGGAGAGACACTGCTAACTAACAGTTTGACAAAGAAGGAAGAAGCAGAAAAGAAAAAACAAAAACCCCTGCAAAACCCAAACCCCAAGGATAGCCCAAGGCCATCCAGTGTGGAGGCAAACTGCTCTGTGTTGCTTCAAAGCCTGATTGTCTAACTCCCAGCTTCAGGGTTGGCTTGCTGGGCAACAGAATCCTTTCTGGATGTCTTTCCTTTCTTCTAGACTGTGGTAGCCTCCTAAGGGCAGAAACATTGTGACTTTCCCATCTATAGTCAATGTTCTATGTACTTGGCTGAGTAAACCTTGCCAGGTTCTAGGAAGACCAAATGAAGCAAAATATGATTGGTTGTTTGGGTGGGCCTTAGAGTTAGGGCTCTACAGGATACCAGGTACCTAGTTAAATTTGAATACAGATAAATAATGATTTTTTTGTTTGTTTTAGTGTGAGTATATCCCAAATAGAGCATGGGGCATACTTATACTAAAACTATAGTCATTGCTCATCTGAAATGTAGATTAACTAATCATTCTGTATTTTTATTTGGCAAATCTGGCCACCCTACTTGGAGAAGGCTCTGGTAAGATCCTGAGATGTAAGTACAGTAGGCCAGTGCTGACATATTCAGGGGTCTCCTAAACCAGAGCTTCTCAGAGTATGGTCTTTAGACCAGCAGCAAATGCATCACCAAGGAACTTGTAAGAAATGGAAATTTGGGGAAATCAGCAGGTGGCGTGGTGGTTAAGAGTGCTGGATTCCCACATGGCCAATCACAGTTTGAGTCCTGGATCTGGCAGTTTGCTTTCTTGCTTTCCCTTTGGGGCCAACAGGTGATGTGGTAGTTAAGGGTGCTGGACTCCCATTTGACTGATTGTGGTTCGAGTCCTAGACCTGGCAGCTTCCTTTCTCACTCCCCTACCCCTCTTGTTCCGTCCTTCTCTGGTCAAATTAAAAATCAATCAATCAGTCAATTAATTAATTAAACTAAATAATTCTTCAGAAAAACAAAAGAAATGGAAATTTGGGCCCCACCACAGACTCTTGAATCAGAAGGTTTGGGAATGGGGCCCAGCAGTTTATCTTTAACAAGTCCTAGGTGAGTCTGATGCATCCTTATGTTTGAGAATCACTGCCCTAAGTGAGGAGTCTATACACTTTTTCTGTAAAGGGCCAGAAAGTAAATATTTAAGCTTTGTGGGCTATAGCGTCTCTGGCACAATGTCTAACCTCTGATATTACAGTGTAAAAGCAGCCACAGACAATATTTAAAAGATGGATGTAGCTGTGTTATAAAGTAAATCAAGCTTTATATTCATGAAAACAGGAGCTGGGCCGAATGAGCGCGCCCTCACCCTGTAGTAGTTTGCTGGCCCTTGCAAACGCTGCAAGATAGTGTTTTACTCCCTTTGGAATAGTCCAGCTTGCTCCTAGTTGCCTCTCTGTTCAGTGACACATGTGAAATGCTCCTGAAGAGCCGCACCGTCGTGGAAGGTAGATAGGGAGCTGCCTAGGTCTACAGCTGCTGTCATTGGAGAAGGTGCCCAGTGCCCAGGAGTACAATTTTTTTTTTTTTTGAGAGGTTTTCGCTATAGGGCGCGTGCGCTCGCCAGACAGACAGAGAGAGACAGAGAGACAGAAAGCGAGAAATCACCCCCCAGGGGGGATGATCATGCTGCAATCCCTTCTCCTCCATTCTCCTCTCGGGATCTTGGGCATGCACACACACGCGCCCAGAGTGAGTTTTAAGCCACCGGGTCCGGGACGCGAACCGCGGTGGACTACGTGGGAGTTCAGCGACATAGCCATTACACTAACTGCTGGTCCCGCCCAGGAGTACTTTTGCCATCTCTAAGTCTTACCCCGTTTCTAACTGTAATGCTCATTTGTATGACCAGGCTGACTAATCTCACTGAAAACTCATTCCTCTTTATCTCAAGTGCTACTTGGCAGACTATTCTCTTTTTCTAATGTATTCATTTTGCTGCTTCTCTGAAAGACTAGTTTACACATTCTCCAAACTTCTGATACCTTGTCCTTCCTCCCTCTCAGCTGATGGCTTTGGTTCACTCAGGAAATATAGGCAAGGGGGCCAGCCATTACAGTGGAGCATTAATGCAACGCTCTATGATGCTGAAGCATATCAAAGGTCCCAGGCTTGTGTCCTGAGGCCTCCCTGTACATGCTGGGGGTGCCACACACATGCCTGTGATCCTGGCTGGCTGAGGCTAGGAGTGCACCATGGCACAAAGACCCAGAGAACCTCTCTCTCTCTCATAGGAGAGAAAGAAATTAAAAAAAAAAAGAGACATAAGGCAAAGGAAAAGAATTTCTGCAAACTGCCATTGCTCCATCTCCAAACCCACCTGTACCTGTACCCAAGTCCTCCTGTCACTGTGGATGAGCTGCTAGTGCATTGTCTAGAGCAAACCCCTCAACTTTTGTGTGCGAGCTCTGCTTGCTCGAACTTGAGACATTACTGTGGTGATTGCCTTTCTGTCTTCTGCATCACTGTCTTCCCTGTCCCGCACTGGATCATTTCTTCATTGTCAAACCTGCTGTAATTTCTGCCAAGTCACCGTCTTGTTACCAACCCATTTCTCTGTTGCCCTTGACAGCAAAATTCTTTGAAAGGGTTGTTTCAACAATGCTTTCTTCCACTCCTGGGCTCTCTCTTCTCTCGAACTCACACCTATCAGGTTCTTGTCTCTACCACGTCCCTGGGACAACCTGTCCATATCACAGGGACCTCCAAGCTGGTTTCTTCTTGATCAATATCCAGACCTCATCCTACTGAGCTGTCAGGAGCACTTTCAGGAGTACTACCTTCTGCCTGTCTGTTCTACTTTCTTCAGTGTCTGGGATGTTGCTCTCTCTGTTCTCTCCCTCTCTTCCTGGATGTTCTTAGTCAGTCCCTTCTCATGCTTCCTCCTCAGCTCTTCTGCCTCTGAAGGTTGCAGTTCCTTCCCATTCCTTCCTCAATCTCCTGCTGCTAAGAGTGGAGGTTCTCAACTCATTCCCTGGCTGATCTCAACTGATTTTACAGTTTCAGCAGCATCTATATGCAGAGTATTCTCAATCCCATTCCTTCCTCAATCTCCTGCTGCTAAGGGTGGAGGTTCTCAGGGCTTGGTCCTTGGAGCTCTCCATCTTTACTCATTCCCTGGCTGATCTCAACTGATTTTACAGTTTCAGCAGCATCTATATGCAGAGTATTCTCAAACTACATCTCTGTCCAGATATACCATACCAACATAGCCAGCCTCTCACTCAACACCTCTGTGTGGATGTCTAATAGGTTCCTGGAACAAACAATGAATCTAAAAGTTCCAGATTTGGGGACCAGCAGTTGGCGTAAGGGCTGTGTCGCTGGACTCCCATGTAGTCGACCGCAGTATGAGTCCCAGTCCCGGTGGCTTAAACTCACTCCAGGCATGTTGTGTGCATGCCCAGAATCCTGAGAGGAGAATGGAGGAGAAGGGATTGTGGTGTGGCCATCACCTCTGGGGGGTGATTTCTCGCTTTCTATCTCTCTGTCTCTATCTTTCCGGTGAGCGCACGCACCCTATTGCAAAAACCACTCAACATTTTTTTTTTCAGATTTTTATCACTAACCCTACCAAACCCATTTATCTTATCATCTTCCCCAACTCAGTAAATGACAACTCCATCTTTACAGGGTGATTAAACTTTTGGAGTCATCCTTGACCTTTGTCTTTCTCTCACATCCCAGTTTATAGCCATCAGCACATCTTAGCGACACTCCTTTCAAAAGGTGTCCAGATTTACTGACTTCTTACCACCTCTCTGCTAACCCTGGCCCAAGCCCTTCTCACCTCTTTACAAAATCCCTGCACTAGCTACTGTACTGGCATTCTTTCTTCAGTCTTTGCCCCTCTTCGCTCTCTGACCAGCACAGTAGCGGAGCGAGCCTCTTACAGTGTAGATCTTATAGTTTCCAGCAGCTTCTAGGCCCCATGTGGCTTGCTCCTCTGCCTTTCTGATCTGCCCCAATCCTGCCCTCTTAGCCCCAGAGGCTCTGGAACAGCTCTTTGCTATCCCCCAAGTACTGGGTACATTCCCTGCTTAGGACCCTTGCTTGCTCTCTCTGTATGGAATGTTCTCTCTAGAAAACTGCACGTCTCACTTGATCACTTCCTTCAGCTTGTTTAACTGTCACCTTCTGAGACTCTTACCTGACCAACCAGTGGATAACAAGTGCTGTCCCTGACCTTCTTAGACCCTTTGCCCTTTTTCTTGCTTTTATGTTTCTCCATAGCACATGCCACCACCTGCTGATTACACGCGTGCTTGTTTACTAGCTACACCCTTCCACTAGAATGAACGCTCTCGGAAGCAGAGCCCCCTGTGCTAGAACAGTGCCTGAGATTAAGAACATGCGTGTCGCATGCTGAATGAATGATTGACTTGACACTGTGGCATAAGCTGCATTGTAACAAAGTCAGGGTTTTCCTTCTTTTTCTTTCTTTTCTTTTCTTTTTAATCTTGCCAGATGGCACATGCCTTCACTGGGGTTGTAGGAGACTGAGAGAGAGAGAAGCAGAAAGAGAGGAAGAAAACACCTCCCTATGGGGCATGATCATGCTACAATCTCTTCTTCTTCATCTCTTGCTCCCTTCAGGATTTTTGGCATGTATGCATATGCGCCTGACATATTTTTCAAGTTTCCATGCCTGAGACTTGAACCACATGATCAGCCATGTGGGATTTGGTGTCTTATCCACCGGGACAAAGGCTGGATTCTTTTAAATAGAAGGATAACTCCTAAAAATTCAGGAGGACCTCAATTTATAGGGCAGGTATCAATGATATTTGATCAACTTGAATGTATTTAATTTTTATCTTGTTTTCATTGTCTTTTTCGGTAAAGTGCTAGGAAAGATCTGATTTGCACTGCAAATAGTAACAGCTCACTTTGCAAGAGCAGAGTACTCTTTAATTAAAGTGACTCCTAGAAGTCTGAAGAAAGGATAGTAAAATATTTTTATCTCAAAGTTGAACATTCACAGGTTCTTAAACAATTGTGCAAAACACCTCACTGTAGGTACTTGCTGAGCCTGCGTGCCCACGCACTGCCAGCATTCAGCATTGCTGCACATAAGCTGTTGTGATGAGCTGTACTTGCTGCTAGAATTTCACATGGACAGACATATGCAGCCTGAATTAAAACAAAACAAAACACATACAGCTAGAGCTTCTTAATCAATGAATGGCACATTGAGAAAACATTGAAATAAACACAGAGGGATGGCCCAGGAGAAGTTCTGTTACTGAGTGCTATACAAAAAAGCTTGGGAATGTGACACAGTGTGTGGGCAGTCTTCAGTGTGGTACAATTTGGGCATAACACATCAGTTGTTGATTTAAACAATTGACTTAAAAATAGCTAAGCTGTTTGAATTGACTTTCTTGACCCTTTTAAAAAAATGATAGACATTGTTTTTCAGGTTTTTATAGGAACAAAAGCTATTGAACATTGTGCAGCAGGCCAGCAACCTTTGATGTCTTTGCCAAAGGCTCTGAGGAATGATAAAGGACAGTTTCTAGGCACACAGTAGACACTCCATGAATAAATGTTAGATGTTGAGTGAACACAGCAAAGTCAGAAGGGGAAATAACATGCAATGTCTCTTTAAAAAACAAAATCTTGGGGGTTCA
>NW_006209531.1:37292-47998 GCF_000334495.1 Tupaia belangeri chinensis | reverse complement strand
CAGCAGGATGCATGGTAGTTAACGCATTGGTTTCCCTCATGGATGACTGTGACTTGAGTCCTGAACCCAGCAGCTTAAAAATCACACCAGGCGCATGAGCGTGTGTGCCCAAAATCTCGAGAGGAGAATGGAAGAGAGGAGACTGCACTGCCAGGGGGTGTTTTCTTTCCTGCTTGCTCTTTCTGGGAAGTACAAGTGCCCTATAGCAAATTAAAAAAAAACAACAAACAAAAAATAAAACCTTTACCTTACTACTTTTGGGCCTGGTGTGATGTAGTTGCACATACCTCACCATTGGCTTTATTAAGATATAATTGTATATATATATATATATATATATATATGTATAAAACGTATGCATTGTACAATGTGCTATTTTGACATATTTATACATTGTGAAATGCTTAAGACAAGCAAATGAACATATCCATCATCTTACATACTTATTTTTTTGTGGTTAGACTGGTGAAGATCTATTCTCTTAGCTTAGCTTTTTTTTTTTTTTAACTGTCAGAGGATTTGTGCGTTCAGCAGAGACACATAGATAGAGAGACAGAAAGGGAGAGGGAGAAAACACCCTCCAAAGGGCGTGGTCATACTGCAATCCCTTATCCTCTGTTTCTCCATCCTATTGGGATTTTGGGCATGCATGCACATGCTCCTGGCATGTTTCTCAAGCTGCTGGGGCCCAGGAATCAAATTATGGTGGACATATGGGATCTGGCTTCCTTAACCACTAGGCCATAGGGCCAGCCCAGCAATTTTCAAGTATACAATCCCTTTTTATTGACCATGGTCGCCATGATTTATGATTGCTCTCCAGAATTTATTTATTCTATTTGGACCATAAACCCTAGTGTCAGACTGGCTACATTCCATTCCTGGCTCCATCACTTACTAGCTGGTGACTCTGGCCAAATAACAGAACTTCCCTGTGGCTCAGTTTCTTCATTTCAAAAACATGTAAAAGGGCTGGCTCCAGGGTACAGTGGGTAAGTGCTGTGTAGAGCAGACTGGATCACGTAAGAAAGTCTTGTTTGAGTCCTTGCGCTGGTGCCAACACATCAGAAGCAAATACATGTGCCCAGGATCCAGCTGGGATGGAGGGGTGGCGTAACGGGGATTGTGCCATGGCCAACCCCATTCGGGTGTGTATTTTTCTCTCTGTCTCCCTCTCTCTCTCTCTCATGTGTGCATGTGCTCTCTATCATGCATTAAAATAAAAATAAACTTAAAAAAATAGAAAGGTC
Source organism: Tupaia belangeri chinensis (assembly GCF_000334495.1). Classification (NCBI taxonomy): domain Eukaryota; kingdom Metazoa; phylum Chordata; class Mammalia; order Scandentia; family Tupaiidae; genus Tupaia; species Tupaia belangeri. The sequence continues at coordinate 46,748 of NW_006209531.1, read as the reverse complement.
TGATTTTTTTTTTAAAGTCCATAAATAGTTTCTATCTCACTGGACTGTTTTGAGGATTACATGAATTAACATGTTAAACACCTAGAATAGTGCCTGGGAATAAAAAATATATGCTATCATTATTTTTATTTGTTATTATTCTTAGAAGTGACGCTTTTTATAGCTGTCCGGCTGGCAAAGGTCACAGAATATTGAACTGAGAACAAAGCTTCCCTGTTCCTTCTGAATTGTAGCATCTTGAGGTGCTTCAGGTAATTCTTAGGACATCAGACACAATTCAGGTGCCACACAGGCTAAGGTCACACTCCATTTTGTTAATATGGATTATTGAGGGATACTGATCTCTGCTTCTTCAGAGTTTAAGTTGTACGTTTTTTTTGCTGCTGTTCAAGGTGCAGAAATGCCTGCTCAGGGTTTCTTGTTGCAGAAGAGGGTAGAGTCTTCTTTCTGTAGGGCTGGCACTTCCTATGGGAAATCCTGTTGCCACCTCACAGACAGGTCAGGCTCCTGGGAACACAGAGGGTACTCAGAAAGCCAGCTGTTCCCCTGGGTATGAAGAACAAAGCCCAGGCTCCTGGTAGCTCTTACACCCCCGTGTCCCCAGGGTCGACTCTACCTCTCCAGCCGTATGTCTTGTCCAGTGTGTGATCTAGCCAGAGAGGAAGTTACTGCATTTCCCATACACCCCTAAATTCTTTCTCTTCTGTATTTTAAAAAATGATAATGAGCATTATTTTAATCACAGTGATTTATTACTAATATTTACTGAGACCTGGAAGGTGCCAGGTACATGTACTATTGGTGATTTATATTTTACAGTCCAAGGAAACTGGGGTATTAAATTTGCCCTAAGCCCACGATCATTTGGCTTGTAAATACCAAGCTGGGCTTTGTGCTCTCACTCTTAGATCTCACCCTCTCAATGTCCAGTCATCAAAGCTACAATGGGAGTAGGATGGGCCTCAGACTTACAGGGAACTTTGCTTCATTCACTCTCCTGGCTCTGATGAAATCAGTGGGGACCCACCAGGGGTAGATTTTTCCAAAAAATATATCTTTTTTTTTTTTTTTTTTTTTAGACAGAGATTTTTGCTATAGGGTGTGTGTGCTTGCTGGAGAGACAGAGAGAGACAGAGAGACAGAAAGTAAGAAATCATCCCCCAGTGGGAATGACCACACCTTAATCCGTTCTCCTCCACTCTCCTCTCTGGATCTTGGGCACGCATGCACACACACACACACACACCTGGTGTGAATTACTTTTTTTTTTTTTTTTTCTCTCCAGTGTGAGTTTTAAGTCACTGGGTCCAGGACTTGAACCACAGTCTGGGACTTAAACTGCAGTCACTTATGTGGGAGTCCAGTGAGGTAACCATTATGCTATCTGCTGGTTCCCACAAAATGTATCTTAACTATACAACTCTTCAACACAAGTTTGGAAGATTTATACTGGATAAGTATTATTTAAGATAAAATTAACATAACCATCTCAACTAAATTATCCTAATAAAAATGTCTGGCCCCCCCCCCCCCATTTTTCCCTGGAAGATTTTTTTTGGTTCCCTGCCATAATTCATTTGCTCCTGGGAGGCATGGATGTGCTCTTTCTCTCTCCTTTGTAGGCTGTTACTGTGAATTAGGTTTAGTTTAAGGGATCACATCAGAGTGAGGCCCAGAGCAGGACAGTGTATACCCCTGCAGAGGGGGCAAGTGTCAGTGAGCCCTGAAAGTCCAGGGGACCTGTATTTTGTGGTGAGAAACTTTTCTGTGATCTCCAGAGCTTTGCTATAATTGATTCCCTGTGCACAACTAACCCCAATGTGTGGACCCTAGTTAAGATTCCTGCCCTTACTGGCTCCATGACTATCACTCACCTGCTGTAGTTTTTATGGATGTACAAATTAGGAGGTGCAGATGAGATGCTCTCAGAAACCCCTGTTATTATCAACAGGGGCTTTAAAAATTTACATTGAGTCATCCTATGTCTTCATAGCATAAAATATGGGTTCTCAAAGCATAAATGCATTGCATGTCAAGGAAATCAGAGAAATTATGGTACTTAGTAACTTTCCATTCTTGTGTTAGCTAAATTTTTTTTTTTTTCCTGAGTCCCTTCCTCCCACCCCCAGCTGTCTCCTCCTATATAGGCTCTGGTATTTACACTTGCTATCAAAGCTATTTTATCTTCCAATTTTCAGTTTCTCTTGTAAAGTGCAGTCAGTATATATTGAGTGGGATATATAGTCTGTCTTTCATAATCTGGCTTGCTTTGCTTAGCATTAAATCTTCTATATTCATCCACTTTGTTTCAAATGACAGGATCTGCCTCTTTCTTTTTATAAATGGCTATTCCATAGAGTATATGTGCCACACTTTTTTTAAAATCCAGTCATCCATTCTTGGGCATTTAGGTTGACTCCATGTCTTAGCAATTATGAATAGTGCTGCAGTAAACATGTATGTGCAAGTGTCTTTCTGACTGAATGTTTTCCTATTCTTTGGATAAATACACAGGAGAGGTATCACTGGGCTGTATGGTAGTTTTATTTGTAGGTTTTCTAGGAACCTCCATATCATCCTCTACAGTCACTGTACTAATTTACATTCCCACCAACAGTGTAGGAAGGTTCCTCTTTTGCCATCGCCTCATCAGCACTTGTCATTCCTTACTTTTTTCTTTGATCACAGTCAGTCTAACTGAGGTTAAATGATATCTCACTGTAGTTTTGATTTGCATTTCCCTTATGATGAGAGAAGTTGAACATTTTTTCATATAACTTTTGGCCATTTGTATGTCTTCCTTGGAAAGTTGTCTTTTCAGCTCATTTCCTCACTTTTTAATTGGATTTTTTTTTCTTTTAGTAGATAAGCTGCTTGAGTTTCCTAAATATTCTGGTTATCAGTCCCTTATCTGAAGCATATATTTGCTGATATTTCTCCTATTGTGTAGGTTGTCTCTTCACCCTAATTCTTGTTTCCTTTGTTATGCAGAAGATTTTTAGTCTGATGTAGTCCTACTTCTATTTTTTTGGATTACTGCTTGTGTTTTAGGGATATTATGTAAGGTTTTTTTGTTTTTTTTTTTTTGCTTATTTCAATGACTTCAAGAGTTTCCCCTATGTTTTCTACCAGTAGTTTTATAGTCATTTTACATGAGTTTTCATGTAAGATATTTTAAAAAATTACTTCATTTTCTTGAGTGTAACCTATGTCATAAATCTCAGAGCTATTAACAAGTTAAATCCTTCTTTTAAAAAATTTTTCTTAAATTTTTGCCATAGGGCATGTGTGCTTGCCAGAGAGAGACAGAGAAGAAAAGTGAGAAATCACCCCCTGAAGGAGTGGCCACATCATGATTCCTTCTCCACTCTCCTCTTAGGATTTTGGGTATGTGTGCACAAATGCCCAGCATATTTTTCAAGTCACTAGGGTTAGGACTTGAACTGCAGAGTTGACCATGTAGGATCCAGCACCTTAATCACCATGCCAGTTGCTGGCCCCACTTCCCTTTTTATATGGAAACTTTTGTTATGTTTTTGGGCTTCTAATAGCACCAATATTTCTCTTCTCATTTTGAGGTAAAGCATATCCTTAGATATTAAGGATGTGTGTGTGTGTGTGTGTGTGTGTGTGTGTGAATTAGAAGGTCTCCGAAAAGCTCACAGAAATGCATTTATAAAAACATTATACAGGGACTGGTAGTTGGCATGGTGGTTAAGGCACTGGATTCTCACATGGCTGACTGTGATTTGAGTCCTGGACCTGGCAGCTTGCTTTTTCACTTTCCCTCTCTCTCTCTCTAGTCAAATAAAAAGATAATAATAATAAAAAGATAATGAACAAAATTAAAAATAAAATAATTCTTTAAACAATTATGCGTGGGGAACCAGCAGTTAGCGTAATGGCTATGTCGCTGGACTCCCACGTAGTTGACCGCGGTTCGTGTCCCGGACCCAGTGGCTTAAAACTCACGCCGGGTGCATGTGCGTGCGTGCCCAAGATCCCGAGAGGAGAATGGAGGAGAAGGGATTGCGGCATGGCCATCCCCCCTGGGGGGTGATTTCTCGCTTTCTGTCTCTATGTCTCTCTCTGTCTGTCTGGCGAGCGCACACGCCCTACAGTGAAAATCTCTCCAAAAAAAAAAAACAAACAAAAAAAACAAACAATTATGCGTGGATTTCAATATTTTTTGCACCAAAGTAAAGTTATATTTAATTCCAAAAACAAAGCAGAGTACGCTTTTGCCAGAATTAGGACTTAGAGTCACAATTCACATGCTCACACCTCTCCCGCCATAATCAAATGACTTCCTTCACCCCAAATATCATTACTCTGTCCTCCTATCACTTATCTTGAGTTTGTGCTCTTGGTCAGACACGCACCAGGTGAAGCTGCACAGATGACAATAAAAACAGACAGCTGCTGCCATCATGGAGTTTACAGTCTAGCAGGGGAGTAATAAAATAATTACACAAATAATTCATCTGTGGCAGTTATGAAGGAGATCTACTTTGCCCTGAAGAGGGAAGGAAGAGTTCTGGGCCAAGGGCAAAGCCTGCAGCTGAATTCTACTCATTGTTTAAGAAAGTTCACAGTTACTGTTAGGAGAGAGATGCTCTGTGCTCCTCAGCACCAGACTTCTTGGGGTGCTGATATTTTCTGAGGCACTGAATTCCGTGGGGTCTTCTGAGTGGCTTGAGGGCTCCTCAGAGCATCTGGGCCACAAGCAATCCTCTCTCATTCCAACTCTCTGCTGCCTTTCTGGCTAGATTCCTCCTGAACATCACCTACTGTGTGAGTCGTAGCCTGGGAAGCCAGGGAAGCTGGAAGCCAGGGGGAGAGTGAGCCGGACTGTGCACCCCTAGTGCTGCAGGCTTCTACCTTGCTCCTTACATCCTGGAAAGACCTTACTGTATGGTGGGGAGAAAGTGGCTGGACTGATTGCCCCTCGTGCCTCAAACAGTCTGCTGCAACTATCCCTGGGGCCAGGCATCAGGACATGAGGCCCTCAGCCTGTGCTGTTTCCCACTCCTGGCAAACTCTAGAGCATTGAGTTCTTCACTGTTCTTAACCAGGTTTCCAGTAGAGCAGAAGGAGACAGCAATTCACTCAACAAACTCTTGTTGCTCACCCCTGATGGATTGTATACCAGTTCCCCGGGCTCTGTTTTCTGGGCTAGTCTGTGAGAGGAGTGAATGTAATCCCGTGTCTGTGTAGGGCTTTGCATTCTGGGGAAGGAGATGACTGACATAAAGCCCAGGAGAATCTTATTAGTCTTCTGTTTCCAACAAAAGAGCATTCTCCAGGGTTGGACTGGGCCCTAACTTGGGTGGTCTGACTCTGTCTATTCAGCTGGAGAACAAATTGATGCTTCTTATGTGTTTCCTTCCTTTTATGAAATGGTTTAGAGGGTCTTGAAGTAACCAGTACTTTGTGGTGGGAACCAGAAACAGCAGGTTAAGAATCAAGATGGGGACAGTGGGCACCTGAGGCAAAGAGACCCATCTCCACCCCATTTCCCCAGAAGTGCTTGGGGAAATCTGACTGGTATGATGGGATTGCCTCACTGGACACTTGGCTCCTGCCTACCCCTCCTCCCTCTCTTGACCCAGCTATGTGCTGAGAATGAGGCCTTGTCCCAGCTCAGGGTGACTGGGCTTCCCAACCCGTTAGCCTACTGAAGAGGCAGCTCAGTTGTCAGATCTAGAACTCAAGACTTTTCCATAGGACTGCCTGGGTATTGGCTATATCATCCCGGACTAGTAATTCAACCTCTGGAGCTTTGTCATTGGTAATAGACAAGTGCAAATACTTAAGTTGTAAGGATAAACTGGAAAATGCACTTGATGTACTCAGCACAGTGCCTGGCGTAAAGCCAGCCAGCTCAGTAAACACTGGTGATGTTTATCTGCTTTTTGACTCTTCCCATCATGCTTGAGGCATAAAGGTCTTGTGCATCATTTTATGCTCAGGCACAGTACGTGCTGCTGCTTGAATGCTGGAGTAGGGCCCAGCATTAGCTGAACCCTTCCTGCTGCAGGAATCGGCTTTCTTGGGGGAATGTCATGGCTCAGGATGACATCCTGCTATTGCCTTTGACTATTGCCCTTCCGTGTACGTGTTCTCCAAGCGCTGGTGCTCCCAGTGTGGTCCCTGGCTAGCATCTGTGGCATTACATAGACACTCATTAGAAATGCAGCATTGCAGGGCCTCTCCAGGCTTACCGGGTGAGAACCTGCATGTTAATGAGATCCAGGTGACTTGTGTGCACCTTAAGGTCTGAGCAGCACTGTTCCACATCCTATCAGGTTATGGGGAGAGAGCCCTCACTGTATATGTGAGTGTGTAAGTGTGTGTGTGTGTGTGTGTGTGTCTAGGGAAAAGGAGAGAGTAAACAGGTAACTGACAACCAGCAGGACTTGGCCTGCGACTTTGTGCATTCCATCACTCGTCACATTGACTCTCGCTCACCTACTGACATCTCCTCTGCAAGGTGAGCTCCTGGGGCAGATTTTGAGCCATTTGTTTTGTATGCCCTCCACAGCAGCTCCCTCCACAGCAGGACTCAATAAATGTGTAAAAGTAGAAAAATGATTTCTGGGTACATGTGAGTTCCCTTTCGTTGGTTTTGAACGCAGGCACATATAGGAATTGGGACAAGAGAAGCACATGGGCTACGAGGTGCGGACTGGCAGGAGGGAGAGACTTGCTTGGCTCTCCCTTGATCTCATGGCGTTTTCCTTTGCTGCTTCCTCCTGCTCTGCCCTCTCTCCATGTGGGATTATTTGGTTTCTTGGTCCTGGACTCTCCAAAGTCCCATGGCTTTAAAGCTTTCCCTAGTGACTCCCCCTCAGAGCTCTAACCCACAGCTCTAGACTCCTATGACTGGCTACTTATTTGACATCCTCATTAGATGTTGTCTTCATAGATTTTCTAGTTGCAGACAGAGCTTGAGATGAGGATTCTGGTGCATGGGATTTATTTGGGGGGGAGGGCAGAAGGGATTCAGGATAGGGCAGAGAAGTGACTAAGCCAGAACATGGCACCGGATAATGTCTGACTTTGGCCTGATCTGCTGGTTGAGTGTGGGCAAGGTGAGCAGGACAGTCTCCTTAGTAACCCCTACTGGGGTGGCTGTCTTCATCAAGGCAGTTCTATAGAGAGGAGATCTGTATTCTTTCACCAATCAGGGTGGATGCACAACCAGAAAAGGGGTCTGGGTGGGGTGCAGCAGCATGCACTGCTGATGTCCGATAGGCAGTTGGAACGTACTGTGCCCCAGATGGCGCTTCCCTAACAAACTTAGTCACTTAGCTCTCCCACAGACCGTCCTGTCTCAGTAAATGGCACTTCCACTCCCACATGTACTCAGGCTCCAAATCTAGAAGTGACTCTTGGCCCTTTCTCATCAGTTCTCCATACCTGGCACATCAGCAAATCCTGTTGGGTCTACCTGCAAAGCATTCCATCTGCATGCTTATCTCCCCACTTACACCCTTCTCCTCCCAGCTGCTGCCCCCATTCTTGAGTGTGGATAATCTCAATACTGATAGCCCTGCTTCTTGTCTTTCTTATTTCCTTTCCTTTTCTTTTTTTTTTTTTTTCAGTGATAGAAAACACGTTCCTATATGAGAAAGAGATAGAGCAAGAGGGAAAGAGAAAGCACCCTTGAAGCACCCCCAAAGTCTTGTCAAAATTGTAATCACCCTTCCCAGCCCTCCAACCACTCAGAATCTTGGGTGTTTACACACACCCTCAGTGTGATTTTCAGGCTGACCTAGACTCTAAACTGTGGTTGCCCTGTGGCTTCCAGCATTGCACGGCACTAGTGTTACTGCTGTGCCATAGTGACTAGGCCAGTTTTTCTTTTTAAAAAGATAAATAAATTAATTAATTTTCAAAGAGTTTTTGTCTTTTCCTGAGAGAGTGAGTGAGCCAGCACTCCCAACAGAGACCTCATGGTACAGTCCACCCAGAGCCTCCGCCAGCCAGGACCACAGGCACACACATTCCTGGTGTGCTGAGCAAGGTCTCTGGACACAAACTTGAACCTTCTCAGGTGGGTCCAGCTTCCCAGAGCATTGCATTAGTGCTGTGCCATCGTTTGGCCCTATCTTAAAAAATTGACAAAAACAAATTATATTTTCATATTTACCATGTACAACCTGATTTGTTTGAAATATGTTTATGCAGTGGAATGGCTCAATCAAGCTCATGAATGTATGCCATGCCTCACATACTTTTCTTGTTTGTGTGGTGCAAACACTTAAAATCTCTCTTAGCAATTTCAAGAATACAACACATTGTTATTAACTACAGTTACCACGTTGTACAATAGAACTCTTGAACTTATTCCTCCCTCTAACTGCAATTTGTATCCTTTGGCCCACATCTCCCCAGCCCCCAACCCCCAACCTAGTCTCTGGTGACCACCATTCTACTCCTTGTTTCTGTTCATATCCTTCTTCACACACAAACTGGGGTGAGTCTTTTAAAAAATGTCTATCGAATCACATCATCCCCTGTCTGTGCTTTCTGATGGCAGCTGGCAATGAAATGCAAACTCCCCATCATGGCCTGTGCTCTGACCTCGGCCCTATCCCTTGCTCGTGCCCTCCCACCCTCCTGTTAAGGCAGGTGTAGTGAGGTGTGATGTCTCTTTTCTTGGTGACTCTTTTCGCCTCTACTAGAGTGGGGGGCTTTTGCGGGCAGGAGCCATGAGGTTCTCTAGATTTTCTGTGGGCAGTATACAAAACTGGCATTCGTGTGCAGCCCAAGTGACATCTCCTGTCCCCCTGGGAGTCTTTCCTCATGTGTTTTTATTTCATTCAGAGCACAAAGTACTGTCTGAGATGGATTTGTCCATCTATTTGTGTCCTGTCTGTCTGTCCTGGCTCTCTAAAATATAAAGCCCACGAGAACAGGCACTGCTGTGTCCTGCCCACTGCTATGTACTTGTAGGCCACGTGACTGAACACTGAGAAGTGAACAGAGAGAGTGAGGACTGCCGGCTCCCTCCAATCTGGAGGAGACCATTTAAGGTCAGGCAGGCTCCATCCAGAAAGTTCCTGTAGGTTGGAAGTTGTTCTTTTCCCAGTTTTCTTCTTATCAAAATGAGCAGAGCAGGAAATGAAGCCCAGTTTCCTGCACTTACCTCAGGCCACCAGGAAGACGGATGAATCTGAGAAGAGCTGAGCACACACTGAAGAGATCCTGGCTCTCCCCAACCTCCTCAGAGGCTCGCTCAGCTCCTCTCAGGACACCTCTGGCACTTAGGCCTAAGGAGCTGGTGAGCAGCAGAATCTTCTTCCCTTCATCTCCTGAACTGACTCCTCACTTGGTATTCCCAAAGCCCCAACAACGTCTGGGAGTTGCGTGTCCAGGGACAAAACCCAAAGTAACCATGCTCTTCTGGATGACAACTTGAAAGAACAGGAAGCAGGATTCCCCTGATTG
>NW_006209531.1:31641-37261 GCF_000334495.1 Tupaia belangeri chinensis | reverse complement strand
AGGAATGCAGTTAAGCCATTCAGACGTCTGAATTGTGTTCTCAAAAGTGTTGCAAGACTTGGCACCAGGACCAATCACTCCCCTGTAGACAGTGAGGTTGGATCTTTGCATTTGATTTTGTGCCAGGGGGCCTGAGCCATCCTCTCTGTGCCAAGCTTAGGATCAGGCCATAGGGCAGGTTGGACTTCTGGTCCTGTTAACTTTCAGAGCCTGGGGAAGGGTGGAAAAATAGGGCTCAAGGGGCCAGGCAGCAGATGCTAGAGAGATTTGGACTCCTTCTCTTGCCAAATCTCCCTTTTGCTCATGGCTGTGGGCCCTGGAGGCTCTGCAGAGGATCACATGGGCTTTCATTCAGAGGCAGTGGAACCCTAGTGTTGCCCCATGGCCAGTTTCTCTAACCAAGTCTGCCTAAATGCTCAGAAATCACATTCCTCTCCTCACACACTCTGCTCTTCATTGGGACACAGTTGGGGACCATGCGTTTCTACTCACTGTTGTAATCCCTAGAACAGAAAGTTATGCAGGTGCCAGAAAACCAGCATCAGATGTGGGATGGTGGGACATATGTTGGAGTGGGAAGACTTCACTGGAAGCCATGACTTAACTCCTCTGTATGTGCTGATGTTGAGGAAGTCACTTAACCTCTCCGAACCTCTGTTAACTTGCCCAGGATTGTTTTGTAGGTTGCTGTGAGAAACCGAACAGGGTGATGATGACAGTGACGGCAAGGGTTAACATTAGGTGAGTCCTCAGTCTGTGCCAGGCACAACCGTGAACTCTTTACACATCTTCATTTGCACTTCACTTTGCGTGGGGCATCCTTATGTGGTGGTTCCATTATTGTGCCCATTTTACAGATGTGGGAATTGAGGCATAGGTGAGTCAAACAACGTGTCCAACATCACACGCTACAGCTTGGAGTTGAGCCCATGCATTTATTTCATATGACCAATTGAGATACTAGAAGTAGAGCGTGCTTTGTAAAGTGTTGGCTGACTTAGTTGGTTCAAGATCACACATACAGGAGGCTTTGCAAGGTCTGGGTTTTGGAGGTCATCAGCTTCTGAGCACTTGCCGTGTGTCTGTGCTGGGGCTCATGGATGCTAGATGGGAATTTGTAATTGCTTGAGAATGTGAGGGGGCTGACAAGATAGGAGTTGGGCTCAAAAAGATGGTATGCCAGGAACCTCATACCCATGCCAGGAAACCTCAGAGGAGGTGCAGGCTTGCTTGGGGTGAGGACACTTCCCCAGTCTCTGTTGGGTTTCTAAAGGGAGGCTGGAGGGCCGGGTCCTCCAAGGCCGGGTCCTTAATGGCACACACCTTAACCGAGTACTAGGCAAGACCTTACATCCAGCAAGCAAGCCTCCTCGCCCAGGATGAATGGAGCAGAGTTCCTTCTTTCCTGTAGTGTGAAGCTAGGAGGGAACTCTGGAGGAAGCTGAAAGGGAAATACATAGAGTGAGGCTGGGGTCAGAGTGGGGAAGAGAAGGCTGCAGGAAACTGGGAAGGAAGTAAAAGAAAGGATGCTGGGCTGGATGCAGTGGGTCTGGAGGAGGGCTGCCTTGAATGAATCCAGGAGGCCTCAGACCTGAGTGGACAGAAGGGACCTGCCTAAGTCCAGGCCCGGAGGAGGATCTACGTTTCCGTGATTGCTTCAGGCTGGCACTCAGATGGCTGGTTCTGGTCACTGGCTTGCTAGGCTGGAAGCAGGAGGTTGGGCTGATTCAAGGTCAACCTCTTCCTCCAGGAAGCAAGCAGGCTTTTTCTGCTGTACCGTGCTTGTGTGCAGCTCTGATTTATTTCGAGATTTTCCTTGTCTGAATCAGAGATGGTTTTTCTTGGCAAATCGCAACTTTTTCAGAAAGCAAAAATGCAGTCTCCTCATAGTCTGGGTCAGCGTAATCCCCTGTTTGTTTATGCAGGCTCAGTGTGTTTGAGGCCAGAGCCGGAGCCAGAGCCAGCTGGGGTGAGGGTCCAGCCCAGCCCAGACAGCTTTATAGATGGATTTGCAAACTCCAGTGAGACTCCAGTTCTGGATCCTTCTGATCCTTGGTGTAGTATGCCTCGGTGCCTTGAGTTTCCTATGTGCCCTACTTGGGAGGTGCTCATTGTGGGCCTCCCCTCCACCTCTTTCTTTCTTTCTTTCTTTCTTTCTTTCTTTCTTTCTTTCTTCCTTTCTTTCTTTCTTTCTTTCTTTCTTTCTTTCTTTCTTTCTTTCTTTCTTTTTCCTTTTTTTTTTTTTTTTTTTCTTCTTGGGACCTTTATTTCAGAGTGCAAGTGAAACAAGAGCCTGCCATATATATTTATTTGGGAGAAATTAATGGAAAAATAGAATCAAAGTACAAGTTACTTTTAGTGCAAACGAATTTTGAAATCTATGCAAAGTTTTCTCCTAACTGCATTTCTGTGTACTTTTTGAAGACCCCCTCCCACCTTGTGTATGCTTTCTGTGCTCATATTCATCATTTTTACCAGAAATTTGTCCAAGGTGAGTAAGAAAAACACACCTCTTAAACCGGGAAGTGTTAGATGACGTGGATTCTGGTGATAGTAGACCAATAGAAAAGCCTTTCTAAGGAGGGAATGTCCATCTGGAATTCTCTAGAGTGTAGACACTGGAGTGGCAACTCTCTGGAGGGCTTAGATCCTGCAGGAAGGTTTTTTTTTTCCAGAAACTAGAGCCTCCCCAGGAGCAGAAAGCTTGCAAGTTGCACAGGAAAAGGCCTTTCTGAGATGACATCGCCTGGCTTTGTGGAATTGGCCAGCATCTGCTGTGTCAGAGGTCCCTGGAGGCTCTTCTCTGACCCTTTAGAAGAGGAAACGGGAGGAGATAGTTGGAGTCATCCCATTTGCTGAAGTCTTTCCCTCCCATTCTCTAATCCCTCTGCCTCCCCCACTCGTAATAAACATAGCTAACCTTTGTCAAGTGTTCACGGTGTGCCAGACATTGTGCTAAATGCTTTATATGCAGTCTTACTAGTCCTCATGACCAATACATGGATTAGACATTCTTCTTCTTCTTTATTTTCAGAGAGATTTTTTGCTATAGGGTTCATGCACTCTCCAGAGAGACAGAGAGAGAGAAAGTAAGAATTAACCCCTCCTGGCGGGGGTGGGAGGGGATGGCCACGCGAAAATCTCTTCTCCATTCTCCTCTCAGGATTTTGGGCATGCACACACATGCACTCACATGCGTTTTAAGCCTTCGGTCCAGACACTAAAGTCATGGTTGGTCATGTGGGATTTCAGCACCATAACCACTATGCTGCCTGGCCCTGGACATTATTCTTGTCTTACAGAAGAAGCAGCCTAGGCTCAGATAGGTTAAGGTCATACAGTGTGCATAAGGGGTACAGTGGATATTTGAAATCCTGGTTTGTCTGATTCTAAAGACAGTGCTGTTAAATACAGTACTGCGTTGGCCACAGAGGTGTCTGAGAAACTGAATGCTTCCCAGGCCACAGGGTGTTTGTTTTAGAGAGATGTCCTGGAAGCCATGTGATAGTTAAGTCTGGGATTCAGAGAAGCCAGAGAACTGAATCTTGGAGCTTCTTTAGGAATCTGAGACCCAGAGAGGGAGGAAGGGAAGGATGTGATCTCCAGGGGGATAGTACAAGTCGATAAAGAACCACCTGGGTCTGGATTAAACACAGGTGGGACTGATGCTTAGTGGTAATTGGGAATTTGGCCAGACTCTACGGGGCTTGTTTCTTGGTGTGGACGTGGAAGGAGGCAGTCCAGGGGGTGTCGAGCTGACAAGGGAGGAGAGAAGCTTTCTAACAGTGAAAATCTCCTGGTGCCTGGGCCAAGCTGGGACTAGACTAGTTTCTTTTCTGGAGATTTGAGTGGGATCTGGTGTAGAATTTGACAAGTTCAGGTCCACATCCACAGTGATCCTCTAAGGAGGTGGGGATGTGGCTGAGGGAGCAGGCCCAACCCCCAAATCCACCTTCTGTACGGGCTGCAAAGACTACACATGCCTCTGCTGCCCTGCCTCTGGAGCAGTCCTGGTTCCGATCCATTCTCTGCTGTCAGCTCTGTCAGTCCCGGTGACTGTACCCCTGATGGTGCCCTTCTTGCCTCTGCGTATCTGAGTGACTGCATTGTTGATCCCACAGGCAGCTTCTGGGTCACTCCACTGGAGGGTTTGTGAAAACTGGCCTTGTGCCAAAAAAATGACCGCAGATAGATGGGCATGCTCTTGGGGTATGGGCGAATTGAAATCAAGTCCCCTTTTGTGGAACATGATGTTTAAATTGCCTGAGCCCAGCTGTGGCTTTGGGAAGGCCTCTTGTTTTTCCTCCTTGGCAGCTGACTAGGTACAGAATAGCAACCCCCAGTCAGTTCTGGCACTTTTTCTGGGTAAGTGACAGCATCCAGGCCCCAGGCTGGGGTTTCAGGTGTAGGAGGTCTGAGGAATGGGATACTAGAGAAGGGTTTAGGGGGTTGCTGGGTCTTGGCTTGGGCCTCAAGGAATGCTTTCTCAAGGGAAAGACCTGGGGGCTGTTAAAGAGGAGCCTGCTGATGAGGGAGTGGGTTCTGGAACTTTCTTCCAGGCAGGGGCATTCCTCTCTCTAGAGAGAGGGATTTAAGGCGGTGACCTGATTCCATCGCATTTACTAAAGTAGGTTGGAACCAGAAGATGGTGACAGCCTTTCCAGAATCTTCCTCTAAGCCATCTCCTGTATTGATTCTTTCTTTCCATCCCCACTGCCACTGGGTAGGCAGGCCCATGTCAACACCTCAGGTGTGGGTCTGTGCCAGTGTCTCTTAGCTGTCCATTCTGCATGCATTCTCTTTCCCCTTCAGCCTGTCCTGCCCACTGTGGCCAGAATAAGCAGCTGACAGCACCAGTTTTATGAAGTGACTTTCCTACCCGGCTTCCATGAGTTCCTCCTGGTCCCCAGGACTGAGGCCTGACTGTCCCGAGGGACCTGTCCCATCTCTGCACAGACATTCTGCTGCAGCCACATTAGTCTCTCGTTTTGCTCACAGTGCCCCCTGCCACCCGCTATGTCCTTCCTGCTCCAACCATGAGACAAATGGCATTTATCCTTCCAGGAGCAGCCCACGCCTTACTCCTTCTTGCAGTCTCCTCGGCTGCTTCAGATCATCCCTCTTCAGGCCCTACAGCTCAATTGCACTCAGTCTTTGGACGGTTGGGAGATTAGGTGGGCAGCATGTGGCTCTTTCTAGGTGATTGTTGTTGTTTTCTCCTTAACCAGAACATTGGCTTCTGGCAGGAAGGAACCAGATCACATCCTCTGGTAGCCTAGGGCAGGTCCTAGGTCAAGCCTGTAATGGTACTCAGGAAATAATTGTTGAATCAATCAACAGGATATCAGTTTAAATATAGCATGAGGGAGGATTTCTAGAGAGCGGTTAGGCGGAAAGGACGGTGGAAGGAGCTGGTAGTAATACTAGGTCTAGGAGAAGTTATGAAAAAAGTCCCCTGAGAAATGCTATTGGGGTATGGTGATGGTGGTGGTGGGAGTCAAGGTTTATATGGAGAGTGGTGGGGAAGGAGAAGAAGTGTCATGTCTAGATTGTTGGCTGGAATCCGCCATACTGCTACTTTTTAAAATTTTTTTATTTTAAATTTTATTTATTTATTTAT
>NW_006209531.1:7711-31411 GCF_000334495.1 Tupaia belangeri chinensis | reverse complement strand
AGAGCATTGGCTTCTGGCAGGAAGGAACCAGATCACATCCTCTGGTAGCCTAGGGCAGGTCCTAGGTCAAGCCTGTAATGGTACTCAGGAAATAATTGTTGAATCAATCAACAGGATATCAGTTTAAATATAGCATGAGGGAGGATTTCTAGAGAGCGGTTAGGCGGAAAGGACGGTGGAAGGAGCTGGTAGTAATACTAGGTCTAGGAGAAGTTATGAAAAAAGTCCCCTGAGAAATGCTATTGGGGTATGGTGATGGTGGTGGTGGGAGTCAAGGTTTATATGGAGAGTGGTGGGGAAGGAGAAGAAGTGTCATGTCTAGATTGTTGGCTGGAATCCGCCATACTGCTACTTTTTAAAATTTTTTAATTTTAAATTTTATTTATTTATTTATTTGTTTTGGAGAGGTTTTTGCTATAGGGCGCGCGAGCTCACCAGACAGACAGAGAGAGACAGAGACAGAAAGCAGGAAGTCACCCCCCAGAGGGGATGACTACGCCACAATCCCTTCTCCTCCATTCTCCTCTCAGGATCTTGGGCACGCACGCACATGCTCCCGGCTTGAGTTTAAGCCACCGGATCCGGGACGCGAACTGCGGTCGACTATGTGGGAGTCCAGCGACATAGCCATTACGCTAACTGCTGGCCCCAATCCTCCATACTACTTCTGATCACTATTGCTGGCTCAGGGCTTTCTCCACTTCTCCCTCCTGTTGTACTGCTCAAGTCCAGCTATCACTCGAGGAGTAAGGGGAAAGAGAAGGGAAGCAGCAGCCTTGCAGGGAGAGGGCACCAACAACTTTAGGGCCAAAGCCATGGAGCCATTTGCCTATCCCAGAAGTCCCCACCTGAAGTGGCTTTGCCATTGTGGTTCCTGAAAACTGAGCTGCCTATCAACTCAACCAGGTGTGCAGTGGGTTGCATGGTGCTGGCATGCTCAGAGGAATGGGAACACCCTTCTTCGTTACTGTCTCCGTATTTCTCAAAACACAAGTTCACCAGACAGGTGGGTGGTGCTTGGCCTGAAGATATATGGGGCCTCTGGCACAGCCCCTGATCATACATGGCTTCCTGAAGGGGCCTGTTGGAGAAGCAGGCAGGGCACTGATTTCATAGTATTAATAGAATGCATGACCATTGTGATGCTGGAATACCGGTGAAGACACAGGAAAGGGGCCTCTTCTGCTGCTGTTTTAAAACTTCCCCAGACTTTCCTGCAACACTGTCCTTAGCCCAAGTGCCTCCTCTGTCTCTCTGGGGTTGGAGGGGGGCTCCCCTGAGTGAAAGGAGTGGTGGAAGTGAGGAACAAAGGCCTCCACAAAGGCGTGAGGAGACAGAAAGCAGTGGGAGCCAGAGGGACCTTTTGGTGCGGCTTCAGATGCAGCATTGTTCATACAGGTGCAGCCCTCTTCCCCAGCTCAATGGCCGGATTAGGCACATTCAGCCTTTGTTCTGACCACAGCCAGCCCTCTGCTCTATTCACGCAAAGGCGGCTTTGTGGGCCTGGGGACCGACACTTGTGCTTTGGAGCCCTGGTGCAGGAAGATGGAGAGACACTGACAGGGTGGTGGTGACCCTCTCCTAGAGATCATTCACAGGAAGTGTGATAGTGGGTGGGGGGTGCAGAGCAGGCTGCTCTGTCAGAGCCGAAAGTATTTGGGGGATGGCAGCACTGATTCTCCTTCTGTCACCTGTCACCCTGTGAGGCTCCTGAGCAATTCTGAGATAAGACAGGCTCGATGAGACGAGCCTTGGGCAGCAGCTTTCAAATGTCTTGAAGACATGGAACTCTTCTTACATCAAATCAAACTGCATTCTTGGAAGTGAGACCACTGAGAGAATTTTGACGATCACTATGTGCAGAGTGACACACACATTATGGTGTGCAAGGCAGAACGTGAAATGGATACGATTCTCTGAGTTTTGCCTAGAGCACAGTATGCAAAAAAAAAAAAAAAAGAGTAAAGTATTGTTGCAAAATCGATCTTAAAGAAAATGTTCACTTTATTCTTTTACTTTAAGCTAATGACCCTTACTGAAAAGTTCTAAAACAAAGGAAATGTTTAGATAGTAATATTTACTTATTATAAGATTCAGGGTGGCAATTACGTGGTTTTAATAGCATTGTTCGTTCCCCCATCAAAAATGTTCATTATTGGGAACCAGCAGTTAGAGTAATGGCTATGTTTCTGGACTCCCACGTAGTCGACTGCGGTTCGCGTCCCGGACCCGGTGGCTTAAAACTCACGCCGGGCGCATGTGCGTGCGTGCCTAAGATCCCGAGAGGAGAATGGAGGAGAAGGGATTGCGGCGTGACCATCTCCCCTGGGGGGTGATTTCTTGCTTTCTGTCTCTATGTCTCTCTCTGTCTGTCTGGTGAGCACACGCGCCCTATAGCGAAAAACCTCTCCAAAAAAAAAAAAAAAAAAGTTCATTATTGTGGCCCAGCCTTTGTAGCACAGTGGATGCCGTACTGAACAGAATGTAGTGCTGGAAGCCACATGGCTGACTGCAGGTTTAGATCCCTGGCCCGTTTGTCCTGAGACATACTGGCGCTAGCATGCCCAAGATCCAATTGGCAGGACGGCTAGGGGAAGGGGATTAGGGCATGACCAGACTCTGTTGATCTTCTGTCTTTCTCATGCATGCACATACTCTTTATCTTGAATGAAATGAATAAACTTAAAAAAATAATAAAATATTCATTCTTGCTTTTCTCTGCAAAACAAATAAAGGATGTTTTTCACTATCATCAGTAACAGTTGTACTGTTAAAACTCTTTGAAACTAAAAATATTTTCCACTTCTTTTTACCATGGTTCTTTATACTGCGATGGGTTGAAAAATCACTGTAGGATGAAATTAGAAAGAGACACTCATACAAATGTAAGCTACAAAGAAATTGCCTATGTTCAGCTTTGTTTGCAAACCAATCCTTACAGCCTTTGCTAGCTTCAGTGAAATTATGTTCAACTATGGAACTTAGTTTGAAAAATCCTGATTTAGTTGATAATAGAAATAATAACATAGTAACATCTGAGATTTAGAAAACATTTTTATGTGACAACCTGTTCCTTTACCCTCAGAACAACCTTTGACACTAGAATTGCTGTAATTGCTGTATTTCCTTGCTTTAACAAGAGGAGGACACTGAGGCTTATAGTGGTGGGTAGGTTGATCAAGGTCCATAGTCTAGGGTCTGGATCCCAGGTCTATCTTACTAAAACACAATGCTTCAAACACCTGCCCTGCATTTTCTGCCCAGTACAGAGGGTCCCTGGCAGAATTGTATCCTATCAAAGGCTCAGATCTGGTTTCTGTTAAAACTGTCACAGCAGATTGACAGCTGGGGTATTGAAGTGGTCTGGCATCCATCTTTGCTGAAACTAAAGATGAGGACAACCCCTTTCCCCCACATTAGAAACAGAATGGTCTTGACTTTGAATTTTGTCCTATGTGTTTTCAGAGAGCAGCTCTCCAGGACGGAGACAGCAATCCCCAATCCATCCAGGTGGGGCAAGCAGGGTGGGTGGAGCTGGACCACAGGGCCTAAAGTGTTGGATCTCAGGAAAATTACTGCTGGAGCCCAGCTGCTATGGCCTATAAAGTATTCAAAAACTTTGTTAGTCTTCCACTTCTCCACTGCCTTCTTGTCTCTCTCCCCAACCCCTGCTTTTTTTAAGGGGATGGTTGGAGATGAGAATGTGGTGCTAGGATATTAGAAATCTACGTTTTCTTTACTCAATCATACAAGGGACTAACCACATTGGACTGAACATTTTACATTGCTGAGCTCTTATGTAGTCCATGGCTGGATTCGGGATTAGCACCTTTGGGTTTTCACGTGTTTCTTTGGTTCTTGGTGGCTGTGATATGGAAGGTCTGAGTTTGAACTCTGGGGCCTTTGAAAGGTTGTTTCACTTCTCTGAGCCACAGCTTTCCCATTTGCAAGACGAAATGCAGAATTTTATCTCTTGGGTTGTTGTCAGACCAAATAAAATAATTTTTTCAAAATACCTAATTCCAAGTCTGTCATGGAGAAGATATACAACAAATGGGAATTCCCCCCAAACGTATCCCACTATGACTCCTTCCTTTCCAACTCCCTTTTAGAATGTTTTGAAATTTTAGCTGTGTAATTAGATGTTTTATAATGTAGGTTAGATAAACATAGTCTTCTTTCTTAGAACGTCTACACTAAAATATAATAGTTTGGGGCAGTTTTCTGGTAGAAACCAAGACTTCAACGAATTTAGATCTGACATGGAGAATTTATTTGAAGCAATGTAGCATCACCTTTAAGCAGCTTTGCTTTAAAATGCAATAGGACTTGGGAGGATATCTTCTATTAAGTTTAAAAAAAAAAAGGTGGGTAATTTAAAAAAGACCCTTTTGAGTGAATATCCTTTACTGAGGTAAAAAGGAGCAATTTAAAAATGATCTTTGCCTTTTTTCCCAGAAGGAATATATATATGTATATATATATATACACACACACCAAGTGTTTCAAATATAAACCAAGTATTTCAACACAAGTTACTCCTAGTCCTATCTTCTTGGGGGCTGGGCCAGGAGACAGTCAGCCCTCTCACAGCCTGAGTGACACAGTATGAGTACTGGATTACCTTGAGCAACTTCTGGATTTGGTTTGGGGGCCACCCAAGTCCCTCTTCCAGCTTGTGTTTTGGGTTTTTTTTAGAGTTGATCTCTTCTTTTGGATCCAGTCTGGAATAGACTGTGATTCAGACCGAGAAGAACCTTCCCTGAGGAGTGCCCCATGTGTGGTGGCACATTCTGTTGTGGGCGATCCCTACTCTGTAGTCTGTGCCTGGGACCTGATTCGGTAGCCTAGGGGTACCTGGGACCTAGAAGGACACCATCTGTATGGGATATGTGATCAGTGAGGATGGACTCAATGCAGCCACGAGCCATGAGGGCAGGGGCCATAGCAGTGTGCTCTTCACTGCGCACCCAGTGCCCTGCACAGACCTGGGCCTACAGAGCGGGCTAACAAATATTTATTGCATGAATGAATGCCCCAACTTGTGGAGCTAAGGTATGCAACTACCTTGTAGGTTTTGAATTATTTTGCAAGGTAGTACATGCAAGGCAATCTTTGTTCTTCATCTTTCAAGAATGGAGGGAGAGTCGATGGCCCTCTCTTTCCCTACCATGCCTGAAGCTAGAGCTTCTTGTCCTTTGAGGTCTTATTTTCAGTCAGGTGATCTTTATTCTTCCTCTATTCTCCCAGTTGATGACCTCTTCACCACTCATCATCACCCCCTAGTCTGATACAGGTGCATGTGTGCCTTTGAAAAGCTACTGGATAGGCTGACAGATCGTTTACACACTGCTTTGGAGTGGGAGATCAGAGTCCATCCTAACTAATGAGATTCAAAGCTGTTTCTGGAGACAAGGCTGAGGACTGCCTGGTTGTACCATCCAAACCCAAGAGGGAGGCTATGCAGTGAGGAGGCTGCTGCCTGTATGGACACTGCCCAGGAGCTCATCTGGGCCCTGCAAAGCTCACAACACCACCTGGAAAAGATGCTGTGTTATTTTGTGCCAACCTTATGAAAACTGTGTGTGTGTGTGTGTGTGTGTGTGTGTGTGTGTGTGATGCTGAAGAACAGGAAGCCAGATCAGACTCCTGGAGACAATAAACAAAAACAAAAACAAAAAGCCTAGAGGTACCCTTCCTCTCCCACTTCAAGTTTGGGCAAGTTTCTTCCAGGCCCTGGCCTTCTGTGGGCCATTGGCAGCCAGGCGTTGATGTTCCTTCCCAAGGGGAACATAAGAATTTGGGGCAGAACTTTCTATGCAGCTTTGTTTAACAGACAGCTCCAGGTCAATCTGATGGGAGTTTTGTGTATGTCTCCACCTCAGCCCTTCCAAACAGGCATATCATAGGAAACTTGGAAACCAAGGAAAAGGGCAGAGGAAAGAAGGCAAACCTGTCACTAACCCATCTGTATTCCTACCGTTTAAAGATAGCCACTGCGGATACTGTGGTGTATTTCCTGTCTTTTCTCCTTCTCTTTTGTTTTTCTCTCTCTGGAGTGGGAGGAAGATGTACATATATATATATACAAGAACTCCAAAAAGGGTGTGGAAAACCAGAATTAAAGTATGAGTTTATTTTGGTGCAAAAACTTTTCTGAAACCCCGAAGGTTTTCTCATAATGTGCACTTGCTATGAGCTTTTTGCAGACTCCTGTATGTCTACATACATGTGCATATTATATACATGCATGTAGATATATTTATAATTATATATATGTTTGATATCCCACTTTGGTTTTATTTCACTTTATGTGATGGGCATTCTTCTGGCCAATAAAAGGTCTTGAGAATCCCTTTGGAGGCTGGACTAAAAGTCTTTGGTATCAAGACTCACATCGGAGAGCTTTCCATGTCCCATTCCGCAGGAGCGTACAGACTTTGTCGGTGTGACAGGCAGGGTCTCCAGAGGACATGCAGCTCAGCCCTTGCTAGGTCCTCTCCACAGGCTGGCTTAACTGACAGGATCTCCCGAGTGCAAAAGTAAATGTTCTCTCAATCAGATTGCTTAATCTTGTGTTTGAGGGAAATCTGAACTTTAGGGTTATAAATGTCTGAACAAACAGAAAAAGACCCTCAGAAATCGGTTACAGGTTTTGATCCTTAAAAGAAAGATGTGCTCTCTGCTCAGGCACAAAAAGGGTTAGAAAACGGAAAAATCATTCTTTCTCTCCCTCAGGAGTGAGTTTGCTTTGGTTTTCCACTGATCTCTCATTCCTGCCTGTAGAATTTGACATGGTTTTATTTACTTTCCCTTGGCCCAGTTTGGGTCAACAGGATTTCTCTCCTGCTCAGAACAGCCTCACACTTGTGTGAAGTAAGATGTGAGGCCGGGCCCTGGACAGTGGTAATCAATCCTTGTCCGGGCTGCACAGTGGGGATTTTCAGCCTGAGATGGTCTGACCACACTGAGTTTTACGTGGCACACGGCAGTTCCACACGGGCCACACTAATTCTTCTTCTCTTTTGTCTGGGACTTTGAAGGCATTTATGTGTATGTGAGTGTGCATACTCATGTGTGTGCATGTATAGCTGGTGTGTGTGGTGAGCTGCAGCTGGGCAGCAGTGCAGCAGGATCTCAAGATGATAGTGGAAATAGAGATAAGTGGAAATACACAGTTGAAACACAGAGCCTCAACATGATTCGTTGATAGAGCAAGCCTGGGATTTCCTCTTCTGTTCGTTTCAGTCTGCACTTGCTCAGACTTCATCCCCAGGGCTTAGCGCTGTAAGGGAGTGGATTTCCTCAAGTGCTCTGGATAAAGCATTTCTTCCTCTGCTATCTCCCTGTCAGTGTAATCACGGCACTGCATAAGTGCGTACGAAGATGAGCCTGTATATATGCCACAGGCCCTGGCCCAGATGAAATGAGCACCAGAATGACGTTTTCCTTTGTGACAATTCCATGACATGGAAAGTACACCCGCCTCTCCATTGAGTTATCACAGAGTGTGAAATACCTCCCAGGGGCTGGGAGGGTGTAGTGCTTCTGTCCTCTCTTCCTGCTGTGTTTAGAACTTGTGTGGGATTCTTTTATTGTGGGTGGGCTATGGCAAGGCTGTGTTGGGACCCTTTGTGTTGATAAGGAGAACAGTAAGTGGCAAAAACAGGAGATATCGCTGCACAATATGTGAGTGACGATTATTTTCTGAGGTCTGAAAACTAATACAGCAACAGCAAGAATCCTAAGTAATGGACTTGTGAGGGCTGAAGACAGCCTTCTAGAAGGCTGGGGGAGGAGACGTAAGAGGCTCAGTCTGGAGGGGCTTTTGGGCCTTTGTACCAACCTAGATGCTGTTGGCCTGTTGCTGTGCTGGGGTGGGGACTCGACTGGAGAGAAGATTCGGAGTGTCCCTGACTCCTGTGGTTGGTGTGAGGGTTTATTAGGCAGGCGTTGTTCATCTCATTCATGATAGAGTGCTTGTGCATGGAAGAGAGACAGAGAGAGAACAAGAAAAGAGAGGGAGTGAAGAGAGAGGAGGGACTGTCCAACTCCTGCTTCCTCAGACTCTCCACCCTACTCTGGGCAAGTGTTGTTAGCCATTTTTCAGCCATGTTTTGAGTTACTAAGGTATCGTGTCAGCCAGCCTGGAAATCTAACAACCATTTCCAGGGGCTGTTTGGAAAATTGATCTCTGGATTCACAGCTGGTCTTTGCAAGTTCTTTCAAACTTTGAGGCTGCCTGTTTAAATCCCATAGCCTGCCTGTTTAAATCCCAAGTGCACCTGTACTCCTGTTACTGTCTATTCTTATAGCTGGTATTCCCAGGCATCTCCTTTATGTGATTACAAAATGACACCACTTTTACATTTACTCCCAAATCACAATGACTCCAAGACCCTGGTCTGGTCGTATAGTGGGGCCCCTGTTAGTCCTTACTTCAGGGCGCCTTGAATACTTCTATAAACTGCTCATACTTTTCCCTTTGCCCAAAGGAAATTAATTTCTTGCAGTGCCTCTCTGTGTCCTATGGAACCACTGCCAGCTGCTGCCAAAGCTATTGGTTCAGAGCAGGGTGGGGGTAGGGGCCACTTCATTTCTGTGTCATCTTTGTCCTAAGCCCTGAAGTAGCTCTCTAGGTGCCCAGAATCCTAAGAGGATTTGAATCTCGCATATCTCTTTCAGCTCCTATCCAGAGTAACACTAAATTGCTATGAAAATGATTCTTTCATTTTGAGACCTTATCCTTTTTTTTTTAAAGAAGATTTTCTATAGGGCACGTACACTTGCTAGAGAGACAGAGAGAGACAGAGAGACAAAAAGCAAGAAATCACCCCCCCCCCCCGGACCCCAACCCCCTCTCCCACATGTACCCAGCATGAGTTTAAGCTGCCGGGTCTGGGACTCAAACCACTGTACTACGTGGGAGTCCAGCAACGGAACCATTACACCATCTGCTGGTCCTGAGACTTGGTCCTTCTAACCAGAGGCTCTCATTACTGCTCAGAAGCCAGCTGGATTGGGATCAACCTGTCACTCCTCCCCAGGCATTAGCCCCACTCTTGGTCAAACCCTTCCCTCAGTTCCCGAGTTGTCCTGTGTCCCTGGATGCAAATGTTCCTAGTGATGGTGGGACAGAGCATGTCACGCAGGAGCAGGCGCTGCAAAAAGAGTATGTGCCCCATTGCCCTACCGGGATGCTCAGCGACCTGTTACACGTTTCTGTTCTTAGAGTGCTCAGTGAAAACATGGAGCACATGGCTGGACAGAGCTTGCCGAAGTGTTCAGAATAACCATGTAAGGGACTACTAACTAACCTTGTCTGAATACACTGTTCCTCCCAGCTGAAGAGACAGTGCTCATTCAGCCAACCCTTGCTACCAGATGTCTATGTCATGAGGACGAAGGGCAGGGTGCTTAGACCCAATCAGGCACCAAGAAACTGCTTCCCTTTGTGCCTTCGAACTCCAAGTCTGAGTCCTCTCTTACAATACACGGTCTCTTGGATGCACCCTGAGTATAAGGGTTACTCCTCATTAATACCATCAACTTAATCTTTTTTTTTTCCCCAGTGGTAGTGGGTAGAGAGAATGAAAAAAATCTGGGTCCTGGAGAGCCCTCTGTTTATTTGATTTGGGGAAGGTGGAGTTGTTAATTTATGCTGGTGGCAGAGTCTGAGGGTGGGAATGTGGCTTTCTCCTTGCCTTTGCTTCATGAGTGAGTTCTGTAGGCTCGTGCTCAGTGGTGGAGGGAGGGGGCGGGGGTGCTTGTACAAGCAGAACATAAAAATAAATGCTTTCTGAGCCTAAAAGGCATGATGTCCTGCTAGTGATCAAGGCAGACTAAAATCTACAGGGTATTTAAGCTACAGGACTTCACTCATTCAAATGACTATTTTTGATCTCACTCGTCTTCCTTTCTCCTTCCTCCAGAGGAATCCTGCCTTCCCCTCCTTAGCCCCTGTGGAAGTGGAGCAGGCTTGTGATGGGTCGGTGAGCTCCCAGGGGGCTGCAATCTCATTCTGCCCAGATAGGCATTCTGTTCTTGGCATTCTCAGTTCTTCCAGTTGCTTCAGATTCCACCTGGCGCATCCGCTTTTTGGCCTGAAATAACCAGCTCGTAGGGAGAAGGCAGCGTGGGAACCGATGTCTGGTGGTGGGCCCTCAAATTTAACCTGACTGAGCCGTGGACCACACCTTGCCTGTAGGGAGGCTGCAGTTCTGGAGGGCTGTGCTGGGTTCAGGTTTGCTAAGCTCATCGTGTGCACTGTGGTCACATTTTTTGTTCAGGACACTCAGCAGCTTCTTGATCCAGATGTACACCTTCTTTGCCATTTCCTCTGTGGCCATATTCAGGTATAGAAACCTCCTAATTCACCTCTTGTTGTCTTTCATACTCTCGCCAGAAATTTCTAAAGCTCAGGTCTGATCTTGTCTTTTACTTCCTTCCCTGGCTTCCAGTTCTTTTATTTTTTTAAATCACAGCTGGGAATTTTCAAGACCCTCTATGATCTCACCCCCAGCCCGGGCCTGGAGCCTTATTTTGTCCATAAATGGTCATTCTCTAAACCATATTTTGAAATTAGTTTGCTCGTCTACTCATGTGTACCTGTTGCTGTTGCTTAAGATGTCTTTTAGACATTCCTTTCTGCTTGTGGAATCCTTTATGATCCAGTTTACACAGCCCTTTCCCTGAGGAATTCTCCTAGACCCTTCTAGCCTGAATTAACCTCTTACTCTGACCACAGAACCCAGGTCAGGGGGTCTGCCTTCAGCATTCTTCATAGCCCTTGGACTCTGTAATTCTTTGCTGAATGATTTGGACGTTTCTTTTCTTCCTCCCCTTCTCTTCCCCTCTTCCTTTTCATTTTAAAAATTGTTTATTTATTTACTTTTAATTTTTGTTGCCTGAAGGCATGTGAACTGGCATGTGAGCTGAGACAGAGAAACGGGTGGAGAGGAGTCAAGAGCGCCGCCCCCCCCTCCGGCATGGAGTGGTCACATCGTAGTCCCTTCTCCATTTCTCCATCCTTTTGGAATTTTGGGCACACATGGACAAGTTTTTAAAGGTGCCAGGGCTGGGAGTTGAATCTTAGTTAGCCATGTGGGATCGCTTGTCCCTAATCACTAGGTTACAGGGCCAGCCCTCTTTTCCTTTTTATGAATTAGTTGTGGCCATCTTACATCTTGGACTTTCCTACAACTGATTTCCAAATATTCTGTTCTTTTGTCTGCTTGTGACTTAGGCTTTGTTTCCTGGCTACAGCTCTCAGAAACGCAATCCTGGGATCAGCAGTTAGCATAATGGCTATGTCGCTGGACTCCCATGTAGTCAACTGTGGTTTGCGTCCCGGACCCGGTGGCTTAAAACTCACGCCAGGCGCGTGTGCGTGCATGCCCAAGATCCCGAGAGGAGAATGGAGGAGAAGGGATTGCGGCGTGGCCATCCCCCTGGGGGGTGATTTCTTGCTTTCTGTCTCTCTGTCTCTCTCTGTCTATCTGGTGAGCGTACGCGCCCTATGGCAAAAACCTCTCAAAAAAAAAAAAAAAAAAAAGAAAAAGAAAAAGAAAAAAGAAACGCAATCCCTATGGAGTTAGCTGTGCTCACGTCAGTCTTTGCAACTAGATCAGCTTTGGGGGGCAGGGCATGTGTTCTTGTTTATTTTCATAACCCCCAATGCACCTAACTTGATACCTATAATTGAACGGAGTAGGCAGGGAAATCTCTAGAAACCTCTTGGAGTGTCTGGGGTGGGGGTTTGTTATGCCTTCTGAAACATCTTTTGGAATCATTTATTTATTTTTTTTCAGTTTTTGCATTTTATGATTTTCTCTTTCTATTTATTGAGATATAATTTACATGCAGTACAACTCATTCTTTCCAGGTGTACACTTTTATAAATCTTAACAAATTTATAGAGCTGTATAATCACTACCATAATCAAGATATAGAATACACCCATCATTGCCAAACATTTCGCATGCTTCTCCCCTACCTCCAAGCCCCAGTAATCACTGCTCTGTTTTCTGTCCCTTTTGGACTTTCCCAGAATGTCACATAAATGGAATCATATAGTATGTAGTTTTTGAGTCTGGCTTCTTTCACTTAGAATAATGCTACAGTTTTTGGAAACTTGATGACCTGGGTCCTAGCCCACCCTGGAAATGTACCCACTTCTCTAAGAGAAGCCCATACATGGGCATGCTTTAGGGGTGCAGATGGGGGCTGTATGGCCTGGAAGCATCTGAGTAAATGCTACCCCCTTTGTGTCCTTGTTAGGGTCTCGTTAGACCCAGGGTCCCGCTGCTTTGTCGAACCTTCCCCTCCCCACAATCTTGACTGGTCATCCCTGTGGCTGGGGGGCACAGTGGAGGAGGGAAGCTTGGTAGGTGGGGGCGAGGTGGCCATTAAATTCCTCCCCTGGGGAGAGGGTGGCGGTGGGGTGACGAAGGTCAGGCCTCTCCTGGCTAAAACAACAGAAGTGGTTCCAGCTGCCCAACAGCTGGAGGGGGGTGTCTGCTTTCCCTCAACAGCGTGAAAAGCCCTTTAATCGGGGTGTGCTGTTGTCAGGCCCCACAGCAGAGGTGTGTGGAGGAAGAGCAGATGCCGCCTGGCCTGCCAGGCCTCCCCTTCCCTCTGACCTCCCTTATCTCCCCTCCTCCATCTTTGCTCAGTCCCACTGAAGCTGGCAGGATGGAGGCCTTCTTTGCACCTGTGTAAATGCAGTGCCGTGGGGTCAGGGAAGGGTGAGCCCGAGCTGGCAGAAATCGGGATGTGGACTTTCAATGCAGATGACAGACCCGATGGTGGGTGGGTGGGCGAGTGATGTTTTATTGTGAAACTGCCCCCTGTTCCCAAAGACATGGCTACGGAGAAGGCCAGAGTCTAGTTTTGCAGATGGTGAAGCAGTGGTGAGAGGACAGGACCTGGTTGGAGAGTAAGAGGCTGAGCTGCAGCGAGACGTCTGGAATGTAGTTCTCCCCTTTTTGCTCCAGGCATTGGCTCCAGGAGTAGCTTCCCCCACTTTCCATAGCAGATTTACCTCCCAGAAATGCTTTGTAGAGCTCCAGTTCTAAAAAACGTAAGTGGACTTTGATTTACAAACAAGACAGAACAGATATCTCCTCTCACAGGAAAGCCCTCTTTGCTCCCAGAGCCCTTCTCTCCTGTCCACCAGAGAGGCCACCACTGGAAGCTCTGACTGCCATTGCCAGAGCTGAGGACAGGATCCTCTCTGGCCAGTATCATGGGGCTTGGCACTTGGTATCCTTTCATTGTGTCTGGGCGGGTAAAGTCAGACTTAAAGAGGTGCCTCACCATTTACTAGTTTAACCTTGCTGAACTTCAGTGTCCTTCTAATTCATTTAAGCCAGAATATTTATTGGACATCCACTTTGGACAAAGCCCCACTTTGGGCAAAGCCCTGCTTTGGGCAAGGCCCCTGTTGGGCTCTGGGGATCCAGTGTGTGGCACCCAGTTCATGGTTCCTGCAGGCAGGGAGCTTACTGCCTCGTAGGGGAGGATGAGAAAGAAGTGTATAAACAACTGTCCATTCAATCACCATCATAGCACAGGTCACAGTGGAAAGTAGAGGATACTGTGGGGGCTCATTACAGGGGCCCAGGCCCATTTTGGAAGTCAGATGCCCCAAAGAAGCAGCCTTTGCACTGAGATTGAGTTTGTAAGGTGAAGCACATTCCAGGGAGGGGCCAGCATGAGCAAACCTGGAGGCAGGAAGGAGCGGTAGATTGAGTTTCTGATTTCTACTGTGCCTGGGACCTATCCAGCAGACATCCAAGTTGGCATTGTCCTCTCTTCCCTTTCTTTCCTAATAGGCATTTGCAGGTGGAGAAAATTTGCTATTATTTACAGCATTCACTCTGAAAAAAAATGAATTCAGGGTGTCAAAAAAATGAATTATGGAATGAATCCATTTTATCATCTGGCTGTTGATCTCATTCAAGTGCATACATGCGGTAGCTGCCAGTAAAGTCACAGCGCGAGTCACATCAACTATTAAAATGTCAGCGTTTTCTGCCTCGATATGTACTCATTCCAGGCTCGGCAACCCAGGGCATCTCATATTACTGCCTGACTTGTGGGCGAGGTGACTCTTCTCCAGGGTAGTGGATGGCTTCCTGGAGGGCTGTGTGAGGAGGCTAAGGCCAGGCTCATGGGGAACAAATTTCACGATTACTGAGTGGTATCTGCCACTGGGTAGATCATCGGGAACAAATTTCACGATTACAGAGTGGCATCTGCCATTATGGGTTGATGGACACTGCCTCAACCACATTGCTATAGTATCTTCAATGACTTAGAGATTTTTTTTTTCTCTTTCCTGCAATTCAAGGGAAAAATACTGTGCTTAATATATGACTTAACTTAACTTACAGATATTCTTTAAAAGAATGGATGTGCGCCATGATTCAGGGCTGGCTAAGGCTGGGGGTAGATTGTTGCATCAAGACCCTATTGGGGACGACAGTCTCTATGTTTCTCTATCTTGCTCATAGAAGAATAAATGTATAAACTTTAAAAAAGAATAAAAAAAGGGAGCACTTCTCCATGATACATTAGGTTGTTGGGAAGTCATGCATATTTTTCTGTTTTTCCATCAAAAAGTAGTCATGACTTTCCCGACAACCCAGTATTTTAGGTAATGTTTGCTGTTCATCCATTCCTTCTTCAAGCATGTATGGAACAACTGCTTTTGCTCAGGCACCGATAAGCCCTTGTTATATAAAAAGGAATAAGATCCAATCTTTTGTAGACATGTGAACAGATAAATGATCAAAAAAAAAATTGCAGCAGGAACTCCCAAGAGCTAATGGTGATTTTTAAAGCATGAAAGCATTATGTTTTAGGACGATTACCTAGTGGCAAGGTGGAATTTGAATTTATCGGGGGAAAGGTTAGAGGCAAAGAGTCAAACACCTAGAGGACTAAATAAAGTTCTCACAGTTAAAAGAGAAAAGGGACCAACAGATGGCATAATGGTTATGTTGCTGGACTCCTAAGTAGTTGACCACTTCTAAGTAGTTGACCACCAGACACGGTGGCTTAAAACACACTGGGAAGATGTACACACATGCCCCAAATCCTGAGAGGAGAACACAGGAGAAGGGATTGTGGTGTGACCATTCCTCTTGGGCTCACGTGATTTCTCACTTTCTGTCTCTCTGTCAAGTGTACACACCCTATAGCAAAAATCTCTTAAAAAAATGTAAAAGAAAAAAAAAAAAGAGAGAGAAGAAAGCTTGCTGGAGACAGGGACTCAGCCAACCTTCAATGATTTCAACCATTCCAAGCAAAGTACCAGTGAGCAAAGTCATAGCGGATGTTCTAGGCCCAGACAAGCTCCCAACTGAATGCAATCAAATGTATTACCTCAAATGACACCACGTGGAGCAGAAGAACCTTCCAGCTGAGCCCAGCCAACCCACAGGATTATGAGAAGTGATAAATCATTGTACGGAATTACTAAGGTTAGAAGTGGTTTATTTTGCCACAATAGTTATATGAAGCCAAATGTTGAAAGCAAGTATTTGGAACTGTGTTACATATGAATTTTCTAAAAAGAAAAGCCTCAAATTAGTTTGAGTTTGACCTGTGATTTTCAAGTATGATATCATAGGGAGAAATACCACTGGCTACTCCAAATTGTGGGCTTCACTCTCCCACATCCAGTGGATGGCTCACTGATTCGGTTGTTTAGTATGCCTTCTATTCCCTCCTTTATGCCTAAGTAATATACAGAAATATGTATATTACCAGAAAAATGCCTGTGTAGAATTGTAGAAACAGGTTAAACCAGTGTAGTACTAGCAGGTGGACGTTAAGACTGTGAGAACAGCTCTAGTTTAGAAAGAATTGACCCTCTCTTCCCAGATATAACCTTAGGCTGGCTCTGTTCCTTACATTATCAAGGAAACTTGGCAGTCAGTCAAACCTAACACAGCTTGTGGTAGTGCATTCTCCTCTGTTGGAGACTGAAGGCCAAGGTCCAGCATGTGTGCACTTCAGACAGAAGGGACTGTTGGTCTAACATTGATTTCATCTACTCTGATCTTTTTTCATGCCAATGGAAGCTCCTACCCAATACTTTACTTTTCCAATGGGAAAGATGACTTCTTCATATGAACCAGGGTACTTCAAAAGGTTTGTAGAAGAATGAGCTTATTTTGGTGGCCCCCCCCCAAAAAAAAATTCGTGCATAGATTTTTTTCATAGTATGCATTTTCTGTGAACTTTTTGAACATACCTCCCCTGTCCCCCTTTTGTCAGGCCTATCTTTCTTTAGCATTGTGAGCAAAACACAAAATGTTTAAAATCATTCACTCTCCAAGGAGAGAGGATGGAAGAGACAACTGCATACGTGTAATTGTTCTGACTCCTTTTGTTTAGTTTCCATATTATGCAATCATATTTAATATTATTATTTTGTTTTCATTTGTCTTTTGGTTAAGAAGAAGGAAGGGAATCTTTGTGGGTTTTTTGTTTTTTTAATGAAAATACTATTTCCCCCCTAGAGGGAAATAGCTCAGTGTTTGGCTTGTTGGGGAGACAGTTTGCTCCTGCCCAACACCAAAAATTTCCACCAATCATGTCTGCTCTTGTGCCCACAACAGACTGTGACCTGGAGGGGTTCATGTCCCAGCAGGGTGACTCAGACAGACTCAGAATGTTGTCTGTGTGCCCAGAGGACTGACATTGGCCACAGGCTGAGGTTGGAGACATCTAACCTGCACCTCCTCCTCCTGTAAGAAGAGAGGAAAAAGCTACCTTGCTGACTTCAGGTGGACTGTGGAAACTCTTGGTGTATCCTGGCTTTTGTCCCATAAATAACGATCTGATTTACTGTCTAGCTTCAAAATACAGACATTCTTCTCAAGACCTGCTTCTTTTTTCTCTTAGTCCAATCAGTCTCAGCCTGGCTCAGTTAGGAAAAACTCAATTGAGGACTCCCGCCCCTTCCTTCCCCTCTTGGTTTATTTACCTTATAGCTGGGCTGTTGCATATGGTAGCCACTAGCCACATGTGGTCGTTCAAATTTAACTAAAATTAAACACAACTAAATATTTGGTTCCTCAGTTGCATGAGCTGCATTTCAGTGCTTAGTAACCACATGTGATTTGTGGCTACTGTACTGGACAGGGTAGATGGAGAACATTTCCATCATTGTGGAAAGTTCTACTGGACTGTGGGATCCAGAGTTTCCCCAGGATGGAGTCCTCTCTGGGCGTGCCTGCCTTGGTATGTCTGTGTATCCTGCTAACATGTGGCTTGCTCCTTGTCACTGCCCTGGAGTGTTGGCTCATTGAAGGTAGGGACTATGTTGGAGTGGGTTCCCTGTTGGTGCTCCTTACTGGGTACAGTAGATGAAGGGATGATGAACACAAGCGATGAGCTCGTTTTCAGTGTCTGTGGGCCCAAAGTAACCCCTATGGGGCCCTGGAGGTTTGAGTGGTACTGTTAGGTTATAATCATCCTATTAAAGCTCCCTTTTTATAGACCTCACCAACTCCTTTAGAAAACAATCACAAATACACAGAGTTCCTAAAACAGATAAAAATGAGACACTGCAGCCTAGTGGAGATGGTCTTTAGTAATGATCCTGTGATGTTTCTAAAATTTTTACTTGGCCTCAGGGACCAGTAATTTCTACATAGGCATCTTTTTGGGAGTTCTTTTGAAGCCAAGGACAAGCTCTGAAGTTGGGAGAGGTGGGGTTTCAGAAGCTCTTTATCCTGTCCACTTGTAGACAGAGTGTTCCCCTCGTTATTGAGCTGGTCTCTGGCACAGCTGCTGTGGCGTCTCTGTTGGCTCAGAGCAGACCCTTTCCAAACCTAATTTATGGCCCATAGTTCAATTCCACGGTGACGCCTGCAGCTCTCTTTTCCTGTGAGCTGCAGAATAGACAACACGGCAACCTTTGTGGGGTTGAAAAGAAACTTTGTCTTTCTCCTTCTTTAAGTGTGTTTTCCTTTTTAACCCTCACTCCCATATAAAAGAGGATGCAAAAGAACTTATATATGATTTACCATATGTTAACTAATTTAAATCTTCACAACAACCCTTTGAGGCAGAGTTACTATCCTCATTTGACTGATGAGAAAGCCCAAACCCAGAGAAGTGAGGCCACTTCCTCAAGATGAAACAGTGACCTTGTGTCTGTGCTGGGATTAATACCCATGGCCTGGCTCCAGAGCCATGCTTCTAACCACTGTCCCACGTCACCTTTCATTGTCAGAGAGTAACACTGTGAACAGAAATACTGACCCAGTTGCAAACATGAAGCCACAAAGTCAAAAACTGCTTACTAAGAGCCTACTGTGTGCCAGATGCCACAGGCTGAACACCCAGATAAGACAGTCACATCCTCTCTGTGAAATTCCTGATAAGGGAACCAGCAGTTAGCGTAATGGCTATGTCGCTGGACTCCCACGTAGTCGACCGCGGTTCGCGTCCCGGACCTGGTGGCTTAAAACTCACGCCAGGCGCGTGTGCGTGCGTGCCCAAGATCCCTAGAGGGGAATGGAGGAGAAGGGATTGCGGCGTGACCATCCCCCTGGGGGGTGATTTCTTGCTTTCTGTCTCTATGTCTCTCTCTCTGTCTGTCTGGTGAGCGCATGCGCCCTATAGCGAAAATCTCTCAAAAAAAAAAAAAAATTCCTGATAAGAGTTCTTGTTCCGAGGTGGAGCAAGAACAGAAAGTGCTCGACCATGTCTGGGAGGTGGAGGGAGGACATGGCTTGAGAAGGGCAGGGCTCAGCCAATGGGGCACAGGGTCCCTGGGGGAGGGGGAGGGCCCCAGGAGGCCAGGGCAGTCATATCACACTGGCAGGTTTTGGGGTGACACGTGTAGGAAATGCTACCAGAGATTTGTGTTCATCCCAGTTCTAGCCCAATGTCCCGGCACCAGAGCACACACGTGCTCACATGCAAAATCGACATTATCCTTGTCTTTATACAGCTCAGGGTGGGGGACTCCATTTTCGTCAAGTCACACATAGATTCGTCATCACATACGATGTAAAGAGCCATGAAGGAAAAGAGAGATGTGAGCGATTACACCTGTGAGTTCCAGAGATGGCGGAACCCGAAACCCGAAGCAGGGTGGGAGCGGATGGGGGAGGAAGATGTGAGTGAAGGCCCGGAGGTGAGAGCAAAGGTAGTCATTTGAGAAATGGAAAGCAGGCCAGTGTGTTGACCAGCAGTGAGAGGGGCACTGAGGCCCCACTGAAGGGTTTTCAGTAGGGGCAACCCAAGGAGAGTTGAAGCTAGGTTCCTGTGTAGCAGTGAACATGCCACCAACCCTGCTCCTTCTCGTTGCCCCTGTCAACTCATCCCTCCTCCGTGGCAGCCTGGGAGGCACTGGCCTTCCTTTGGATGTGACTTTGTGTATTAGTGATTTTTACCCCAGAGCACTGGACTACCAATGCTGTGCTTATGAGACATCAAGAGATTTTCCTCTGAGCTTTGGACAGGATTTGGATTTAACCTGAGAGTGTGGAGGAGTTCTGGGTATCTGAAGAGAGGGCCAAATTGTGCTGTCCATCTGGGTATGGTTTCAGTCCTCAGCCACCCCTGCCTGTGCTGAGCAGCAGCTCCAAAGTGTGAAGTCATGGTAGCTCCAGGAGGGACTGGTGTGAAGGCTGCGATAGGTCTGTGTATTTGTGGACAGATGTGGAGTCTAAATTTGGCTGCTGTGGGGTGTGTATTTCCAGCATCCTTTGGTGCCTCTGGACCTTTATCTGTATTTCTAGAGAAGGGTCAACAAGTTCTCATCTTGCTTCACACAAAGGGCCTGCAAATACACCTGGGACAGACCTTACAGTAACCCCTTCCCGAAACCTCTGTGAGCTTGGTGTGGTTGTTCAGTCAACTCCGGCATTTCCAACGGCCAGATGTATGCTAGCCACACAGTTACTGCGGGATATTCATTCCCTCAACCCACACCGATAAAGAGCCTTCACGGCCCAGGGCTCTGCCACGCAGGAGTGGATAAGAGGGGACTGAGCTCTCAAGGCCCCTGTAGTCTAAACATAGGTTACTGAATAGAAGCATATGGGTTGTAATGGCCCAATGATTGTTCTCCATTGTACTCTAGAGCTGTTAACAGGGGTTCCCTGATAAAAGAGTTCATGGGCAAGTAAGTTTGGAAGATGCTTCATTGTTTGTGCTCCTTGATCTGGTTATTGATTGCTGTGTAACAAACCACCATAAAACGTAACAATTAATTATTGTTATCTAGCACAGTGCTGTGAATTCATTGGGCACAGCTGGGTGGTTTTCACTTGGAGTCTCTCATGCAATTACTTATTTTCATCTTTGTTAATTGCAACTAGATTACAACTGGGACTGGATTCTTTTGAAGGCTTCTTTGCTCACACATGTCTCTGCCTGGGCTGCTTGGGCATTTCTCTCTCCACGTGGTTTTCACATATTCTATTGGGTTGTTGGGGAAGTCATGATGTATTTTTTCTATGTTTTTCTATGCAAAAATGCATCATGACTTTTCCAGTAATTTGGTATCTTGGGCTTCCTCATGGTATGGTAGTCTCAGGGTTGTTAGGCTTCTTGCGTGACAACTGGTTTCCTCAAAGAAAGTACTGTGCACGGCCTAGGAGGAAGCTGCCCGGCTGCATGTGACCTACCTCTGAAGTCTCAAAACATCACTTCCATGACCATTTATTGGCCGAGCAAGTGGCTGAGACCAGTCCAGACCCAAGGGGGAGGTAATTAGATTCCAAGGCTCTATGGGAGGAGTAGCTAATAATTTGCAGCTATTTTAAATTTACTGTACCCTTGGGCAATCACAATGTATGAGAATGTATCGATATTGCCTGAAAAGTTCTGCACTAAAATCTGTTGAATCCAGCATTTCCCAAGCTGATTACTATTGCTTTTAAAAAGCAGGAGATTCCTTTCTCACAGGAAATCCCTTTAGTTGTATTCTGCTGGAGAACCATTGGCAGAAATTGAAGGGTGATAGATTTGAATGCAATACTATTATCTAATAGATAAAACTTCCCAAAGATGAACTTTGGATCTTGGTAGTGATTTCCCAATTTGAAGAAGTACCCAAATAGAGGTTGCAAGACCATCAGTATGGTTGGAGAGGCAGAATGTCCTAGAGGTTAAAGCTTTGGCTTTATTTCTGACAGATCTAGGTTCAAACTCAGCCTCTACCACTTGTAGCTATGTGACACTGGGCAAGTTTTCCCTCTCTAGGCTTTGGTTCTCTTATCTAAAAGTAAATAGTTCCTATTTCGTAGGGCTGTTGTGAGGATGAATGAGATCTTACCTGTGAATACCTGTCCAGAGCCTATTGATGATCAGTACCCATCAGACATCAGTGTTCTTAGGTGTGTGGAGAAGGTTTTCTGTGGTTAGGCTTTGTGACCATCCAGTTCCCTTTACCTCTAGGATTTTATAACTTGGGGTTTATTTAGGACTTGCTTCCCAAGGGCAACTCAGGGCTGTAAATCATGGGCCTACCCCACTTTTCTTACAAAAGTAACCTGTATCCCCTTTTTCTTTTTTTTCCGACTAGTTTCTAATAAGTGACCGAGACCCTCAGTGCAATCTTCACTGCTCCAGAACTCAACCCAAACCCATCTGTGCCTCTGATGGCAGGTCCTACGAGTCCATGTGTGAGTACCAGCGAGCCAAATGCCGAGACCCAACCCTGGGCGTGGTACATCGAGGTAGATGCAAAGGTGAGTGTGTGCACCTCCACCCAGCTGGGGACGGGCTCCTGGGCACACCACTCCTGGCGCTGGGCATGCCTGTGAGGGAGTTTGGAGTGAGCCTGTTCATTTGGTCTGCTATGCTGTCTCCCCCTCCCTTCCACTGGGGGGTAAGAGAAGACAGACTGGTCCACCTGAAGGAAGGAGCACTATTCCAACACTGCCACCAGAACAGGGCTCAGAAAAAAAAATTTTTTTCAGATGCTTAAAATGGCAAAGCATTATTACTGGCTTCTGAACAGGGATTTCAAATTGTTGGCCAACAGAAGTGTTTTGTTTGGTCTGTTCACATATTTAAAAACATTAAAAACATTTGAGATACCATTTTAAACTTGGGAGATTCAACATAAACATCTGGCATTTTGTACTTTTCTTCTAAAATTGTAAGTTTTGGTAATATTTGGTCTGTGTTCTCACAAAACAACACATGGTTAGAGCTGAATAGCAGCTCTCCCTTGAAGGAGGAGCTCTTCCTCCAGGTTGCCACAGTCCTCAGCACTCCCTATAGTCTCTCAGAACCAAATGGCATTCTTCTCGTAGCCAGCTCACTTCTCAAATTGATATCACTTTTCTGAGTCCTGGAGATATTTGGGTTCATGACCCTGGAAGGCTTAGAGCCCTCACAAGAACGGTAGGAGGCTAAGCAGTAGGAGCCTTTGATCTTCTAAAGAAAGTACTTGATTCTTGGGATCAGCAGTTAGCGTAATGGCTATATCTCTGGACTTCCATGTAGTTGACCGCGGTTCGCGTCCGGGACCCGGTAGCTTAAAACTCACGCCGGGCGCGTGTGCGTGCGTGCCCAAGATCCTGAGAGGAGTGCGAAGGAGATGGGATTGTAGCATGGCCATCCCCCCTGGGGGGTGATTTCTCACTTTCTGTCTCTCTGTCTCTCTCTGTCTGTCTGGTGAGCGCACGTGCCCTATAGCGCAAAAAAAAAAAAAAAAAAAAAAAACAAAAAAAAAAAAAAAACCAAAAAACAAAAAAAACCCAAAAACCCTCAAAAAAAAAAAAAAAAGAAAGTGCTTGATTCTTGAACTATTAATATAACATGTCATTGAGACCATTTGGACTTGGTGGTTTTAGAATAACCCAGTGAAAAACAATGGGAGTGAAACATTTCCCCACTCTGGGTGAAGGTAGGGATACTTGGGAGAAAAAAATAAGCAAAATCTGGTATAAACCTACCTCCTCCCCCACACATATACTTTGCTTAGAATTACATCAAGAGAATGATAAGGCAGAGACATTGGCCTGTATCCTTCTGTGGGGAGACTGGCCGTAGGCTGTGTGGGCTTCCAGCAAGTGGAGCACTTTCCTTTCAGCACTCCTACAACTAGGCGGCCATTTTGTCCCATAGCTTCAGCATGGAATCCAAGTGAAATATGAAATATGCTCTTCTCCCCTTTAGATGCCGGCCAGAGCAAGTGTCGCCTGGAGCGGGCTCAAGCCCTAGAGCAAGCCAAGAAGCCTCAGGAGGCTGTGTTTGTCCCAGAGTGTGGCGAGGATGGCTCCTTTACCCAGGTGAGGCCTTGGGCAATTTTGTCAGGGCTGTTTCCTGGACTGAAGCAAAGGGGACATGTCCAGAGAGAGTGAAGGCCTCTTGGTGCCTTCACTTTCTGAGAAAAAGCTGAGTGAGTGGCTCTTCAACCCTCACTGGTTGAAGAGACCCGCCCCTCTTGGGTCCTCCACACCACACTGTGCCAACTGGCAATGGTACTGAAAAGATGCATGGGAGTCCGAGCCAGGAAATTGGCATTGCTCGGTCCCCGTCCTGCCCACTGCTGGCTCCTCTAAGGGCCAGACTTGCGTTTTTCTCTTTTTCTGTCAAATGTGGGCTAATTATTTTTACTTATCCCTGCCAGTTTCCATGGGCAACCCTAGTACTCCCTTCACTGTTTATTGCAACCTCCCCCCACCCAGTACTCCCTAGGCTCCACCCTCCCCC
>NW_006209531.1:0-6484 GCF_000334495.1 Tupaia belangeri chinensis | reverse complement strand
TTGAACGGAGCAAAGCCCTCTTTGAGCACAAAGTGTACCATGGTTCTTGGAGTGTGTGTGTGTGTGTGTGTGTATGTGTGTGCACTTGCATATGTGTGGATATGTGTACACTCAGATTTTGAAACTTCCTCTTGGGCAGTCCCTTCTCTCATCCTCACTGCCTTCTGGTTAGTGCTTTGTGTGAAAGTAATGCTGACTGTCTGGATGTTGGCACTATCTAAAAGACAGGCAGTGGTGGACAGGAGAGTGCTCTGGGGAAAGCTGCTAGGCTGCTTCCTGCTTGCAGCTAGGGGTGAGAGTGTAAGTTGGGGGTAGGGAGGCTTGGATATAGGTGCTGTCTTGATGAAATTTGGGAAATTCACTGGGTAAGAAAGGGCTGACCTGAGTAGTTGGGGATGGTTCCAGTGCCTAAGACTCCCTTTGTCCCATAGAGCAGCGCTTGAGGAAATCTCACTGTCTTAAAACTGGGGCCAGAGACTTCCAGGATTAAACAAACAAACAAAACGACTTCCCAGTAATGAATCAGTGGGCAAAGGGTATAGTTGCTCTTTGGTTGGAGAGGTTCCAGGTTTCATTTCTAGGCAGAGCTTGGGGGATTACTGATTTCAGATCAACTGCCTGCTGTGGTGGAAATGTAGAGGATGGAGTGGGTATTGGACATCAGTGTTCTAGAAGTTTCCCAACTGATTCAAATGTGCAGCCAGGCTCCAGGGCCACTAGGTTAACTGACCTTGCCTTCCAGCCCTGGGAGAGGTGCTTTATATTTGTTTTCTCAGTTAAGCCTCCCCATAAGCCTTTGAGGTAGGTGTCATTCTACCCTTTTACAGATGATGCAATAACAGCAAGATGTGGATGGCAGAGCTGGGCCTAAACCCAGGTAGCCCTGACTCCAGAGCCCTCTCGAGCCCTCCATGTTCTGCTGTTCTCTGAACTGGCAACTCCAAAGGAGGCTCCGAGGTATGCCCTGGAAGGAGGCAATCTGGTGCTTTGTTTAGCATGCTGCTTTGGAGCCAGACTGCCTGGGTATGAAGCCTAGACCCACCACTCTGGGCAAATCACTGAACTTCTTGGGATCACAGTTTCCCTATATGTGATTCAATCAATTCAATAAATTTTATGTCATAGGTATGTTATACCTTATTATATATTACTATTATTATTATTGTTATAAATAATCATTATTGTCAGAAAAGCCACGACGTAGTTTTCTGTTTTTCTACGCAAAAATACCTCATTACTTTTCTGACAACCCAACATTATATATAGCTTCTCTCATAAGGTTGTGAGGAAGATTAAATGAGTTAACAGCTGCAAAACCCTGGGAACACATAAATGCTATGTAAATATTTGTCATTATCACCATCATTATTCCTAACTCAACTATGATTCTACCACACAAATTCTTCTCAGATTTTATGGATGACAGTGCCTAAGGAAAATAATACCAAAACCTTTTGCTTATACTCTTCAAATTTGAAAATTGATGAGTTCACTTATCAATTTTCAGCTTACTATTTATTTTAGTAAAAAAGACTGCAGGTGATCTTTGTATGTATTTGGGACTGCATTACTGAGAACTCATGCCTGGGAAAGAGACCAGTCCCTTCTCAGATCAGTTTGGGGCTGAGACAGGGTAGGGTAACAGGAGAGTAATTGCTTTTTCTGTTCTCTAGGCTAGTGCAATCCTGGGTGTGTTGCTTATGATAACAGTTGACCCCTGCCCTCCTGATTCCAAAATGTTTGCTGCACTGTGACAGCCAAC
The DNA here is from genome assembly GCF_000334495.1 of Tupaia belangeri chinensis. Taxonomy (NCBI): domain Eukaryota; kingdom Metazoa; phylum Chordata; class Mammalia; order Scandentia; family Tupaiidae; genus Tupaia; species Tupaia belangeri. The sequence goes on along the minus strand of NW_006209531.1, from coordinate 4,722 downwards.
CCTGCTGGCCAGCTTTTGTTTGGTGAGGCCAGGCTGGGCCAGGTGGCGTTTGCTTGGGGAAAGGAACTTCTGGATTAGGCCAGGCTGAATTGCTAAATGAGAGGGCCCCTGAAGTTCAGCAAAGGTTGTATAGACAGTCAAATATCCCCTTATTTGTTTGACATACTAAGCACTCCCATGTGTCTGCAAGCTGGAGGCCCATGGGCAGGCAGACAGCAGACCATCCCTGCTCCAGTGATTGAAATGGATGTGCGTTTCCCATGATCAAAGGCACTGCAATAACTTCACAAAATGAGGCTGCCTCTTTGAGTGTGCTTCAATCACATTGACAGGCTGCCAAAATGCTGTGAGACAAACACTCTTCTCCTTCTTCCAACCTCTTTTTGGAGGCCTTGTTTTCTTCAAGACCAAAACCCAGAGACAAGCTACATGATTCTAATATATTTTTTTAGAATATTGATATGCATGCAGTCTGGTGTTAATAAGATATTTGAGCCCAGTGAGTTATCATCCAGTAATACTTTCTTAAAGTCTAGGAAGAGAGTGATGGGACTCTACAGGGATAGCGTTTTGTCTGGCATAGGATGCAGCTTGAGACCACATGACTGAGTTGGCTTTAATGGGCTTCATATGGGACTCAATAGCCTTTGTTTTCTTTGTTTTTTTTTTTTTCCTTTGTCCTCTTTTCTTCCTACCCCACCCAAACTCACACAGAAGAGTGGCTCATCTTTTATGACAGTGACACTAAAGCTGCACATTGCATCATGTTAGATTTTTAAAAGTCTTGATACCTAGACCACATTGCAGACCGTTAAGTCAATAGGACCTAGACAGTATAGGTTTTAGAGCTTCCCATGTGATGGCAGTGTTTGGTCAAAGTTGAGAACCACTGTTGCAAGGGCTTCATCATCACTCTTGTTTCTTGACTACATCATTGGAATGTGGAGCCAAGGCTCTGTGGCAGCCTGCCGAGTAAGGTCAGGAGTTGTGGGCTTCATCCTCTGCTGTGGTCTTACCTGTTTTCTCTTCCAAGTATCAGGAACATAATTCCTGACATCTGTTTTACCAGATCCTCTGCCAAGTAGTCCAGTGCCCGAGCTGATTAACTGAAACATCAACCACAGTGAAGAGGTGTTCATGGCCACCATCAGGAAATCTTGGCTGGAGCATGCCAAGCATGTGCGTACCTCAGTGATAACGATGGTGACTCTTAACTGAGTGCCACAAGGTGCTAGGCACTGAATTTTAACTCTTAATAGTCTCCGCTACAACCTTTGAGGTAGTGAATACACTTACTTACAAAAGAAAACTGTGTTTCCAATAGCTACTCACTAAACTAGAAAAGACTTGTGCTTAAGTCTGCCTGATTCTGAAGCCTGTGCTCTTAACTTTTGTATGTTACAAAACAGCCTCAATGCACATGCATTTCATTTTCATCACCATTGTCATTCCCAAAGTTCTCTCTCTGATGCTATTGGCCAATCAATCAAGCACATTTTAAAAAAGACAACCCTCTGATTAAGGAAATTTTAAAAAGTACACAAAAGTAGAAGTAATAGTATAATGAACTCCATGTAACCATTACCCCGCTTCAACAATGATTGACATATGGCTAGTTCTGTTTCATCTTTATCCCATTTTCATTTCTTACCCCAAACTGGATTGCTTCAAAGAGAATCCCCAGACAAAATACCTTTTAATCCCAGACATTTCTGAGCTCCATGTCCTGAGCCGTGTGCCACTTGTTATGGGGGTTTCAAAAAAATGTCATGACCTCTGCCTTCAAGGAATTTACGTGCAGAAAAGATATTAAAACTGAATAAAGTAACCGTATATGACCATATCATACAACTGGTAGTATTTTAAGATATTTCATTTTCAAGTTTGTAGTTCTGAATGTATTTTATTATTGAAAAAGCATCAAATTTTAAATTCCTGAACATAAATACCTTTAAACGAAAAGCAAATGACACATATTAGTCCCAATGACAAAGAGCTAATCTTACATTAAAAAGCTTTTACAAATGAGAAAAAAAAAAGATCCTAGTAGAGAAGTGAGCAAGAGTTATAAATAAACAGGTCACACAATGGTAACAACTAGGAAATAAATGACTGAATGATATCATCTTTCTTAGTCATTAAAGAAATACAGGTAAAAATATGGATCATTTTGCTTTCACAAATTGGTAAAAACCGGAAAAAGAAGGAAAAGGCTACTCTTATATTGTAGTTGGGAAACTAAAATGGCACAGACTTTATAAGAGGGTAGTTTTAGAATATGGGTCAAAAGTCCTTAATTGTGCCCTCATTTTGGGCCTGCAATTCTACTTCTAGGAATTTGTTCTAAAGGAATAATTAAAATTATGTGAAAATATTTAACTACAAGGATTTCCACCTAAGTTCTGTTTATAGTAGCAAAAATTTGGGAACAACTTAACTATCTATTATAATAATAGAGAATTGCTTAAACAAATTATGGCATAGCCACACTATGCAACAACTAAAATGATGTGTTTTAGAGGTTTATTTGATGTATGAGTATATGTTTATATATATTAGGAACTTAATTAACCCAATAATTAAAAAGAAAAACAGTATTTTTAATTAGGAAAACTGTGCATACTTTAAAAAAAATTCTGACAATATAGAAGTACATAAGGGAGGAAGATACGATTTCATCTTCCTGAAAGAGTGATGACTAAGTTGCTATTACTCCACAGATTTTTTTTTTGATGATACTTATTATTTAGAACAAAAATGATGATAATGTTACATGCTGTGTCACAACATATTCTGAACCAATTATATTGTAGACTTAATTCCAAGTAAATTATATACTACCTTATTTTAAAAAAATGGCTATGTTGCATTTCGAATTACAAATGTACCGTGCACTCTGGAAATTTAGGAATTTTTTTTTTAGAAGCTGTGTATTAGGCCTGGGAGACATGCACTTTTTTTTTTCTAAATGATTTTATTCAAGACCTGTGTTCTTTTTCCCCCCTTTTTTAAATTATGGATTTATTATTATTATTATTATTATTCATACATTCAATCGCTATACATCATTTAGATTGTAAAGAGATTTTACCTAGCATGATACACATCTCATTCCAGTTGAGAATACTATACACATTCTCATCAACAGATAATAAACTGCTCTTAAGCTTGACTGCTACATTCTCTTTTGAGCATTTTTTGCTAGAAAGCTCCCCTCATGGGGAATGGTCACACTGCAATCCCTTCTTTTTTTTCGAAGAGGTTTTTGCTATAGGGCGCGTGCACTCGCCAGACAGAGAGCGACAGAGAGACAGAAAGCGAGAAATCACCCCCCCCCAGGGGGATGGTCACACCACAATCCCTTCTCCTCCATTCTCCTCTTGGGATCTTGGGCACGCACGCACACGCGCCTGGCATGAGTTTAAGCCACTGGGTCCGCGCCTCGAACCGTGGTCAACTACATGGGAGTCCAGCGACATAGCCATTACACTAACTGCTGGTCCCAGTAATCCCTTCTTAATATCTCCCTCTTTTCAGAATTTTAGGCATGTCCACACATATGCCTAGCGTGTTTCTTAAGTCACTGGGTCTGGGATTCAATCTCACAGTCAACCTTGTGGGATCCAGCTGCTTCATCCACCAGGCCATTGAGCTGATTCCAACACACGCTTTTTAAGGCATTTGATGCAATACTACCAAAATGTTTTCCATAAATATTGGGCAACAACGTAGTTGATTAGTGATTATTGGGCACATTCCCAAGCCATTTAATTTTTTGTGTGTGTATAGATGGATTGTGGTTCTAAGATTAGAACATGAAACACCATTCATCATGTTATTTCTATGTGAAAAAAATGTGCTGTTTCCCATCTTTGAGCTCCATATTCCGAGAACAATCTTTCTTGATATAGCTCTCCAGGCACTAACACTTTCCCATTTTTACTTGTTCTAACCACAGTTACTCTACTAATGCAGACATTTACAAGTAAGCACAAGAAATATCTGTTCAGATCCTTAGCTCATTTTTAAAAAGTTTATTTCCTCTATGAGAGAGAGAGAGCGAGAGCGAAACACCCCCAGCACAGTCTTGACACCATGACCCACCCTCAGTTTTATCTAACCTTGGATCATAAGCACATGTGTACCTGGCATCCTCAGGGATGTCTCTGGAAGTGAACTGGCAACCTTTCTATGTGGGTCAGCCTTGCAGAGCAGTTCATTTTTACCACTGAACCACTGTTCAGCTTCCATTTTGCCCATTTTTTTTTAAATTTTGAGAGTTATTTGTTAGAGAAACAGAGAGAGAGACAGAGAGACAGAAAGCAAGAAATCACCCACCCCTGAGGGTGGATGGTCATGCTACAATCCTTTCTCCTCCATTTTTCTCTTTGGATTCTGGGCATGCATGGACATGTACCTCATGTGAATTTCAAGCCACTAAGTCTGGGACTTGATCCACAGTTGGCGAGTGGGAATCCAGTGCCTTAACCACTGTGCCACTGGCTGGCCCCCATTTTGCCCATTTCTTAATTCAGTTATTTATCTCTTTATTATTGAGTAGTAAGAATTATTTATGTGTTCTAGACATCAGACTCTTACCTGATATATGATTTATAAATGTTTTTTCCCATCTTTTGGATTATCTTTTCATTTTCTTTTCATTTTCTTGATAATGCCCTTTGAGGCATACATGTTTTTCATTTTAATTTTCTCAGGTCATTT
>NW_006209530.1:869-1886 GCF_000334495.1 Tupaia belangeri chinensis | reverse complement strand
CTTGGTGGGATCCAGGTGCCTAAGCCACCAGGCCTTGGTATAGCTTGCACCTGTCATTTAATTGTAAGTTGGGAGAGTGATAACTGAGAGCCAGGAACAGAGGGCCCTTCTCCTGCCAGCTATGTCTTGAAGGGCTGATGTGATGAAAGTCCCAACCCCACTGTTTTCTTCCACTCACTCACTGAAAAGGTGTGCCTATATTGGTGTTTCTACATTTTTATTCACTAAATAGAAATCCTTCTAAAAAATACTCTTCAGAGTGTCAGTATGCACAACAGGTAAATATGGTGGAGCGTGAACATGTAGTTGGAGGAAAGGGTTCAAATACTGTTGCTTAATTCTGTTTTCTCCTCACAAGAGCTCCTGACCCCTTTTTTCTTTATACCCAGAAGACACTGCACCTAAAGCTTTTGTGGCCTGCTTGTGGCAATCTAGACTCACCAGTCCAGGTGAAGCTGGAGTAGCTCTAACGTTTTTTTCTTTTGTTTTTCTTTCTTTCTTCTTTCTTTCTTTCTTTTTCTTTTTTCTTTCTTCCTTTTATTTCTTTCTTTTTTTTTAGAGGTTTTTCTATAGGGTGCATGTGCTTGCCAGACAGACAGAGAGAGACAGAAAGTGAGAAATCACCCCCCAAGGGGGGATGGCCATGCTGGAATCCCTTCTCCATTCTCCTCTCGGGATCTTGGGCACACATGCACATGAACCCTGTGTAAGTTTAAGTCACTGAGTCTGGGACTTGAACCACGTTCCACTACATGGGAGTCCAGCAATATAGCCATTACGCTAACAGCTGGTCCCAAGTAGCTCTAATTTCTAATCTGTGATTATTCTCTTTCTTTTTTTCTGTACATGATTTCTTTTTGTTTCTTTTCTTTCTCTTTCTTTCTTTTTTTTTCTTTTTGAGGGGTTTTTCCTATAGGGCACGTGTGCTCACCAGAAAGACAGAGAGAGAAAGAGAGACAGAAAGTGAGAAATCACAACCAAGGGGGATGGCCATGCCACAATCCCTTTTCCTCCATT
>NW_006209530.1:0-286 GCF_000334495.1 Tupaia belangeri chinensis | reverse complement strand
TACATAGCCATTACACCAACTGCTTGTCCTGTCTGTACTGATTTCTCATATTTGGCCCTTTTCTTTTTCACATGGAAGCACTCTGTGGTTTGGTCCTGTTTTCACAGGTTTATAGAGGTTTAGAAGTGACCTTGTTTGCATTTTACATGTGGACAAAATGGCTTAAAATATGGTAGTGGTCATGTTACTGGTTTTCTGCCCTACTTGTGGTACATCTAGTTAACATATTAATTTGTTATATTCTCATTTGTGCATTTTTTTATTTGATAGTAATTTTTTTTCTTGC
>NW_006209529.1:0-848 GCF_000334495.1 Tupaia belangeri chinensis | reverse complement strand
TTCTGGGTATCTACCCAAAGGACCGGAGAATACTCAGTAGGAAAAGCACTTGCAAATCAATGTTTATTGCAGCATTATTCACAATCACTAAGACATGGAACCAACCCAAATGTCCACAAACTGATGAATGTATTGAAAAAGTGAGGCACATATACTCTGTGGAATACTACTCAGTCATTAAAAAACAAGATCCTGGCATTTGGAAAGTAGTCAGATATGGAGGATCTATTGCTGAGAGAAGCAAGCCAGGATATGAAAGAAAGATATTGTATGTATCCACTTTATATATACTGACTATCCACACTTTATGGTAGAGAGAGAAATATTGGAGGGCATAAAAGCAGTGAAAACAGTTAGCGATGATGAAGACAGTGTGGAACAGGGTGGGAGAAGAGAAGAGTATGGAGAAGGACAGCGAGACAAAAAAATAGAGAGACATGACATTAGTGGGACACAGAAATGGTTTATTACCTGTTGATGATGACATGTATAGTATTATCAGCTGGACTGGTCTGAGAAGTATTTCATTTTGGGTAAAGACTTTTTATAAGTAAAATGATAAATAATGATTAAATGTTTAAAAAATGGAATAATAATAATAATAATCTGGAAAAAAATGAAAAGATATAAAGCTATTTGATGATGATGGGTTTTTTAATGTCTTCATATTGACTGATATGCATGGTATTCTGGAAAAAGAAATGTAATATGCTGTAAAGTTATATTTGAATCTATGTAATATAAATAAGATTATGATAATAATAAATAAAGTAAAATGGGGGACCAGCAAATGGTGTAATGGAAAATGCATATTGTGGAAAAAACTATGCATGAATTTCAAAAATTTT
>NW_006209528.1:374-756 GCF_000334495.1 Tupaia belangeri chinensis | reverse complement strand
GGGATGTATTCGTGGTCGCCGCCGACGTACTTGCTCGCCCGGTACAGGGCGATTTCTTTGTGGATTTCCTTGAGCATCTGCACCCATTCGGGGTAATCCCCGTCCCGCAGGGCGGTTTTGTATGGACCGTCCTCGGGGGCGTGTCTGCAGATGACCAGTAGGCGTCGGCTGGAAATTCGTCCTCTGTGCCAGTCGCCTATATCTAGGCCCTTGTCAAGGAATAGATCTTCAATCTCAGTTGGGTGTTGGCGCCACACCGCCACCGCTAGAAGCACTTTTGGAGTCGTTCTTCAACCGCTCATCCATTTCGTACTTCTGTTTGGCCCACACGAGTTCGATCTCGTTGAAGTTGATTCCGCCGGCTTTGGCGCGGGCCGCGGCT
>NW_006209528.1:0-360 GCF_000334495.1 Tupaia belangeri chinensis | reverse complement strand
CTGCGCCTTCTTTGCCCCAGAGGACGATCGCGAGGCGTTCCGGCCATGACGGCTTCACACGCTCGCCACCTAGGTGGTGTGGGTAGATGAGGTTGCCCTTTGAAATCAGAGTGCCGTTGGGGGCGAGTACGTCGGGTTCGCGGTCGTATTGGCGGATCTGGTCCTGTAGATCGTCCCAGCGGTCTTGCTGATCGTTATCGAATAGATCCTTGTGGGGGATCTCGAACTCTTCACCCGAGGGGTGTTCGGGAGTTGGCTTGGCGCGGCGGAATTCGCTTCGCAAGAAGCTGTACCGGCCTTCGCTTGCCTGTTCACGTGCATCTACTGCGTTGACGACATGGCGTCTCATGTCTTCGGCGG
>NW_006209527.1:0-552 GCF_000334495.1 Tupaia belangeri chinensis | reverse complement strand
GTGTGCTGAATTTGTCCCATGCACTAGGCAGAGGTCTGGACTTCTTAAATAGGGCTTCGATGATTCATAAGGAAAAAAAATTTCTGTTCTCAAAGACCACGGATATTAACAGGGGAACAAGACAGTGAGCAGAGTGACAGGGAAATGTACTCCTGAGCCTTGTTCCACCCTGACCAGTCACTGACCTTGGCTATTTGGGGATAACCCTTGTTCTCTGAGAGTCCCCTTCCCAACAAGATATGAGCCCTGCCTGACCCTCCCCATGCTCTGCCCACCTCCCCTGCTCTGCACCCTCCCTGCCCTGACCAGGTGCTGAGAGCAGTTACCCCTCACTGCACATCTGGGATGAGCAGAGCCCTCCTGGGGTTTCCCACCGTGTTCAGCTCAGTTTGCTTTATTCTAAGCACCATGAGGTACAGACCCCCAAAAAGACAACACATTTGCTTCAGTTACAATAAAAGACAACATTGAGTTCAAATGCTACCAAATCTTCCTTTATCTCCACTCACCCTGAGTGAGTGGAGATATATCACTCCCCATTGTGGAAAGATT
>NW_006209526.1:0-1142 GCF_000334495.1 Tupaia belangeri chinensis | reverse complement strand
GAGATGTACTTTTTCCAGTTTGTATTATGTTCATCTTCACTTTATATTTTTTTTGATACTTCAACTTTCTGATACACTTAGTTTTCATTGTATTTATTTATTTTTAACAAGAGAGACTGATTTTGACAGGATCTTGTCATGTCACAATCCTCCTGCTCCAGCTTCTCACTTAGCTAGGACCACAGGTGTGCAGTGCCTTGTCTACCTTGTTCAGGTTGGGCCAGGAATTGAACCCAGGTCTCACAAATGGCTTTAGTCTCTTAGCAGGAATATCTCAGCAGCACACACCATCACAATTGAGCCTCTGGGTTCACCTATACATATCAAATCACAGCTCTGTCATATCACTATCATATCCAACGTCTCGTGGTAATTAAATATTGGATGATATAAATCCACAATTGTGTATTAACATATTTGTGTGTTAACTTTTGTCACTCCTGTGCAACTTGAGAAATATTTTTGCACTTGTGTTATATCACACATTAGTATAAAAGGTAAATACCACAAAAGTCTGAGCTGGGACTAATGGATCTGAGCCCCTCCTCTGGCATCACAGAGAACAAGATTCCTGAGCCCACAGAAGCTACAGGCAGCCTCACTGCAGGAGACAGAGATGTCAGGAACACAGGATGAGGCTGAGCTGGGGGCTTGCGTCTCACTTCCCCAGCAGCTCTTGTCACTGTGGAAATGGTTGCTGTGCCACAGAGCACAGAAATACTCAGCCTTGTCCTTGGGCAGGGCCCCTGTGATGGTGAGGGCAGCCTGGTCACCAAGCAGGGAGCCTGAGAATCGGACAGGGACTCCTGGTGCCCGATTGCTGGTGCTACCTATTAGACCCTGGGGTACCTGATATGGCATCTGTTGGACTCATGCTGCACAGTTCATGGTGGTGATGGCCCCAGCACTGGAGCCACAGGTGAACATGACCGTCGCCCCCCCAGGAGTCATGAACAATGAAGGTTCCTGAGTCACCACAGCCTGGGAAATGACTCCTAACAACAGGTGAGAAACTAAATGGTCAAGAAAAGAGACAGGATCATGAAGGGTTAGTGTCACCTCCCCTCTCTCAGCCCAGGCAGAGCCCCCGACCTGCTCAGTGAGCCAGGGCTGTGAGCAGAAGAGCCCAGGCCATGGTGCAG
>NW_006209525.1:0-471 GCF_000334495.1 Tupaia belangeri chinensis | reverse complement strand
AATTTTGTTTGTGACTCTAAAACAACAGAAACAGTATGGTTTTTTAAATATTTTTGAGAAAATATTTACATGTTAACTACTCAAATTGTTGAAAAGCAAATGCCCAGCACACTAGTCACACATACACTTTTCCAATTCAGTCCTGCCCAAGTATTCTGTGATATACCATCTGCTAGCAAAGATCAGTCTCTTTTTTCTCCTTCAGACTTTCTCAAAATAATCCTCTGGTGTGGTTGCTCTTTTGCAATCTCTACTGATTACAATGCTGGGCTGGAACGGTCCAGGTTATTTTGTGTTATACATTCTTTCATATATCTTCTCTAATCCTCTCTGCCTGGCAGAACTATTTATGATACCAGGCCATCTTTCTAAGAGCTTCTCTTAGCTTACTTGGAATGCACCTTAGTTCTATAGTTTTCTGATTAATTTTCACATATGACATTCCAATCAAAACCCTGTCCAATAATGAGT
>NW_006209524.1:0-574 GCF_000334495.1 Tupaia belangeri chinensis | reverse complement strand
GAGAAGTCCAAAACAAATCCCAAAACGTAGAGCCAAGCAATCCCTGACAAAATACACAAGAAAATACAGTGAAGAAAGAAAGTTTTTCAGCAAATAGTGCTGGAATAACTGGATATAGACCTCCATAGAAATGAAACTAGACTGCTATCTCTCACCATTTACAAGAGGAAACTCAAAAACAAATGAAAGCTCTAAATGTAAAGACTCAAAGTATAAAACTTCAGGTGGAAAACCATCGGGTGGAAAACAAAGGGAAATTCTTGAAGACATTGGTGTAGGAGATGACTTCTTAAATATGGTTCCTAGGACTTGCAGGAGCTCCGGATGGCGAGTTAGCCCTGGCTCCTTTTGCTCCAAGCCTGAGCCCAGGGCAGCTCAGGGTCACCTGGGCTGCCACTAGTGTCCCCAGCCTCATGCCCCCAGACTCCTGACCCGCCAGCTGCTCTGAGCAGCAGCCGCCCTGCGCGCAGGGGTCGTCTCCGCACACCCTTCGGGCAGCGGGAAGGAAGAGGCGGCGCGGCTGTAGCCAGGGTGGGCTGCCAGGGGTGGGCGGCCAGAGGTGAGCGCCTGGCCG
>NW_006209523.1:0-1011 GCF_000334495.1 Tupaia belangeri chinensis | reverse complement strand
CAGACCCCCACACAGACATGCACGCACACAGACATGCATGCACACACGCAGAGAAACACATGCAGAGACACATACAGAGAGACACATGCACACACACAGACACATGCACACACAGACACGCACACACAGAGAGACACATGCACACACACTCACAGACATGCACGCACACAGACATGCACGCACACAGACATGCATGCACACACGCAGAGAAACACATGCAGAGACACATACAGAAATACACACACAGAGAAACACACACACAGCACCCAGACACACACACACACAGAGAAATACATGCGGAGACACATACAGAAATACACAGAGGGAAATACGCACACACACAGCACCCAGACATGCACACACACAGAGAAAAACACACACAGGCATACACACACAGAGAAACACGCATGCAGACACACAGGCACATGCACACAGACACACATATGGAGACACACAGACACACACACAAAGACACGCACACAGACACACGCACAGTCATGCACACACATGCACAAAGACACACACATAGAAACACACAGGCACACAGGCATGCACACAGAGACACGCATGCACACAGACACACAGAAACACACAAAGACACACGCACACAGACACACACACAGAGAGGCACACACAGACACAGACATGCACACACACAGACACACAGAGAGACACATGCACAGATACACACACAGACACATCCACAGGCACGTACACACACAGATACGCACACAGACACAAGCACACAGAGACACGCACAGACACATGCACACAGACACACACACACAGACTCACGCACACAGACACAAATATGCACCCTCACACAAACACGTTTTCCTGATTAAACACAGCTCTGCCACACTGCAGAGTCACAGGCAGACCCACTAAGATCCGCTGGCCAGCTCTGACCTTGGTGGTCACTGAACGTCTCTGGGCTTCAGTCTCTCTACTAACAGCAATGGAGTCTGAGGGAGTCGGAAACCTGAAAGGCTGGACCTGCCCACCCACGTG
>NW_006209522.1:0-820 GCF_000334495.1 Tupaia belangeri chinensis | reverse complement strand
AATCATCATTGCATGAATAAAACATTCATACGATGGATTACTAGTAACCAGTAAAAAGTAATTTAAAAATAATTATGATGAGTGAAAGACGTCAGGTGAATAAAGTACAGACTATGTAATTTAACATGACACAACTCTAGAAAATTCCAAGTGGTCTGTAGTGACAGTAGATCAATGGTTGCCTGGAAAGGAAATACATAGGGGCATCAGGAAGCTTGTTGATAACGAGATGTTGTCTTTATCGTGGAAATAATGTATGTATAGATATGTAATTATAAAATTGTGCAAATGAAGTTCATGGAGTTTATTTTATTTAATCAGACCTTAATAAAGCCGTTAAAAGTACAGAAAACTAAAAATAAATAAATGGTCAAGACATACAATGTGTTAGTATCCAAATACAAAGTTGAATTTAAAAAGCCAGAGGGAGAAACCAGCAGTTACCGTAATGGCTATGTCACTGGACTCCCACGTAGTCGACCGCAGTTCGCGTACCGGACCTGGTGGCTTAAAACTCACACCGGGCGAGTGTGCGTGCGTGCCCAAGATCCCGAGAGGAGAATGGAGGAGAAGGGATTGTGGCATGACCATCCCCCCGGTGGTTGATTTTTCGCTTTCTGTCTCTATGTCTCTCTGTCTGTCTGGCAATCACACACACCCAAAACCAGAAAAAAAAAAAAAAAAAAAAGGCAAGAAGGAAACTTGCTAAAGAGTAAGGCGTCTATCTACCAGAAATATGTCAGCATTCTTTATTTACTTGTACATAACGTACCCTTGACATATGTGCAGAAAAACATTTTCTAAATGTAGGGGAATAAAA
>NW_006209521.1:0-482 GCF_000334495.1 Tupaia belangeri chinensis | reverse complement strand
ATGTATATATCAGCTGTGCTTGGTATGAAAAATATTCAGATTAAATAAGATCTTTAGTGACTCAATGAGGGGGGGAGTATAGAAAGCAAACATAGATACCAGAGACAGTGTAGGAGGAGAGTGAGAGACAGCAGAGGGTAAGAGATAGGGAATAAAGGATGGGGGGAAAAAAAGAAAGGATACAGGAAACAAGAAATGGAAAATGATTTGTTGACGATAACATGTATGTTGATGTGCTTGATTGAGGCAATATACAGTGTACTCTGCATGGAAAATCTCACTTTGTATGCTGTAATGATGTATAGCGAATGAATGTAAATAAATAAATTTAATAAAAAGAAATCTGTAAAAAAATAAAAATAGAAAAAAGAAAGCCACTTACCAAACATCAACAAATATTTTTTCAATTTTTGCGTCCCTTAAATATTTTACTTCTTATACATTTTGTAAGTTATAATAGGTAAATTATAGTTATGCACATT
>NW_006209520.1:0-2697 GCF_000334495.1 Tupaia belangeri chinensis | reverse complement strand
ATACCATTCATGTTTTTGTAGATAACATTCACAAATTCTTTTGTTATTGTGCATACCAATTTCTTTTAAATAATGATTTATTTAACTTTTACTTTTTCTTCATCTTCTTCAATTTGACCAGAGAAAGACAGAGACAGAGAGAAAGAGGGAGAGTGTGAAAGCAAGCCAGCAAGTCCAGGGCTTGAACTGTGATTGACCATGTGGGAGCCCAGCCCCTTATTTACTATGCCAACTGCCAGTCCCTTGCACATCATTTTTTAAAAGAATTATTTATTTAATTTATTATTTATTATTAGTGTTCTTAAATTTGATGAGAGAGAGAGATAGAGACAGAGAGAGAGAGAGAATGTGAAAGCCAGTCAATGGGTCCAGGATTAAAACCATAGCCAGCCATATGAGAATCCAGTGCCTTAACCACATCACCTCCCAGTCTCTTGCATATCATTCTTTGTTGTACTAAACATCTCAAAGTATTGACCATAATCTCAGGCAATTAGATGAGGAAGATGATTTATATAACAACCATGGTTTGGACATGTATGGAGTTAATACATAACAAGCAGTGCTCAACTGGACTCAGAAGCCCACAAGTGGATTAACCACACTCTCATCATTTATCTGTTGGCCCTTTATTTTTATGCTAAAACTTTTCATTGTGTACCTACATATAACATTAATAGGTATTTAAAAAAAAAAAACAGAACCTAAAATTTTCTACCTAACTGGATATGAGGAAATACTATAAATATTCACAAGAACATAATATTTTAGAATCTTTACCATGTAAAAAACTTCATTGAAGTGATTTTGGATGAAATAATTACATAAAAGAGAATGACACAAAGGATTTTTAGTCATGTATGGGATAAAGTAATTAAGTACCTTGTAAATATTTTCTAAATAATACATAAAGGAGGCTGGCAAGTGGTATGGTGGTTGAAGCAATGGAGTCCCACATGGTTGATTATAGTTTGAGTCCCAGACCTGGTGACTTGCTTTGTCACTTTCCCTTTCTATGTTTCTCTGGCCAAATTTAAAATAAAAAGAATATTAGAGACAAGCAGATGGAGCAATGGTTACAGACCACTTAGTTAACCACAATTTGAGTCCTGGACCTTGCTGCTTAAACTCATGCTGAGCCTATGTGTGTGTGTGTTCTCAAAATTATGAAAGGAGAATGGAGGAGAAGGGATTTTGGTGTGGGACAATTTTTGTTTTCTCTCTCTCTGTATCTCTCTGATAAGTGCTCATACCCTATAGAAAAATATCTCTTAAAAATAATAATAACTAAAATTAAATAAATAATTCTTTTAAAAATTTATTTTAAAAATAATATAGAAAGAAGAAAGCTAAGGTTACTAGTTCTTAATTAGAAATCCAAGTAAGGGATGCAAACAGGTAGCATAGTGGTTTAGGCTCTGGACTCCCACATGACCAACTGCAGAAACTCAGGCCAGGCTTGTGGGCATGTAGGCTCAAAACTCCAAGAGGAGAATAAAGAAGGAATAGTAATGTGCTATCCTCTAGGAGGTGATTTAAATTTTTTTCTTATTATTATTGTTTTTAAAATATTAAATTGCTATATATCATTTGGCTGGGGAGGGTCTCACTTTCACTCTTTCTGTCTTTCCAGCAAGTGCATACACTGTATAACAAAAATTTATTTAAAAAACAAAAACAAAAAGGGGGCCAGCAATTGGTGTAGGAGTTATATTGCCAGACTCACACATGACTGAGGTTCAAGACCCAGACCTAGTGTCTGGAAACTCATACTGGACACATGTGTGTGTATACACAAGACCCTCAGAGGAGAATGGAGAAGGAATTGCAGTGTAGCCATCCCATCGGGGTGATTTCTTACTTCCTCTCACTGTGTCTGCCTCTCTACTACTCTTGCTCTCTGGCAAGCTCTATGCACTAAGGCAAAAACCTCTTTAAAAAAAGAAGAAGCTTAGGTAATGTTTATGTTATGGGATTTTGAAGGATACAGCAAGGTACTATTAAAGGTCCAAGTTTTCTCTTATGTGGAGGGAAATAGAGACATCCCATCAAGGATGTGTATCACATACATGATAATGACTAATGATTCTCTTTTCTGCTCAGACTCCTGAATCTGTATGTAGCCACAGCTGTGTTCCTGGATTCCAGAAAATTCCCCAAGAAGGAAGACCTGTTTGCTGCTTTACTTGTGTCTCTTGCCCAGTGTCAGACATTTCAAATCAAACAAGTATGAAATACATAATTACACTATTAGTCTCTACTATTGCTCAATAAAACAAAACGATTACTTTTAGAAATGAAACAGGGGCCAGTAGGTGATGTGTTGGTGATGGCACTGTCCCATGAGGCCAACTGCAGTTGGAATCTCAAACTTGGAGGCTTAAAACTCCCACCAGGTGCATGTGTGAGTATGCCTAAAGTCATGGAGGAGAACAGATTGTGGTGCGAACATCCCCATGAGTGGTGATTTCTTGCTTTTTTCTCTCTGTCTTTCTCTGTCTCTCCATATAATGCAAGCTCCCTAGAGTAAAAATATCTCAAAAAAAAAAAGAGAGAAAAGAAAAATCTCAAAAAAAAAAAAAAAGAGAGAAAAGAAATGAAACTTAGAGGACCACTGTTCTTAATTCACATATTTATTTTTTCAATATGTATTTTTATAAACAATATTAATACCTAATATGTATAAGCTGTTTTCTG
>NW_006209519.1:510-1203 GCF_000334495.1 Tupaia belangeri chinensis | reverse complement strand
AGTGTAACAGCACTCTTATTTATAGCAGCAACTGATAGAGAAGATTTTTTTTTTTGATTTTCTACCTTATACTCACTAGTCACTATTTACAAAAGGCTGAAGTTTACATAAAAAATGATCTTTCACTATCTCTAGCACACACCTTTGTTAAAAGGTTTCTAATCCCTTCTCTTCCATTCTCCTCTCGGGATCTTGGGCATGCACGCACATGCGCCCGGCGTGAGTTTTAAGCCACCGGGTCCGGGACGTGAACCGCAACTGACTACGTGGGAGTCCAGCGACATAGCCATTATGCTAACTGCTGGTTCCCAAGCAGATATTTTAACTCTACTTATTTTCTACCTTATACTCACTAGTCACTATTTACAAAAGGCTGAAGTTTACATAAAAAATGGTCTTTCACTACCTCTAGCTCACACCTTTGTCAAATGTTTTCTCCTCTGGAACCAGCTGTTAGCGTAATGGCTATGTTGCTGGACTCCCACGTAGTCGACGGAGGTTCGAGTCCTGGACCCGGTGGCTTAAATCATTCCAGGTACATGTGCGTGCGTGCCCAAGATCCCGAGAGGAGAATGGAGGAGAAGGGAGTGTGGCGTGGCCATCCCACCTGGGGGGTAATTTCTCACTTTCTGTCTCTATGTCTCTCTCTGTCTGTCTGGCGAGCGCACACGCCCTATAGCAAACACCTCTCCA
>NW_006209519.1:0-257 GCF_000334495.1 Tupaia belangeri chinensis | reverse complement strand
GGGGAGGCAGCCATCATCGGCATGGAAGGTTGGACTCCATCCTGTGGTAGGCTGGTAAACACAGAAGTGTAACTAAGATGGTGTTACTACACTTGAAAACTGGATACGGGTTTTAAGAGCAATTTACATTGAGGGAAATACAGTTCCTAAGGTACTCTATGCAAAGAGATAAAGGGAATTGGTAATTGAGCATGCTAAATCAAATCCCGTGAATACAGCTTTCATAGTAACATGTATTTACTACATGTATTTTGCTA
>NW_006209518.1:0-793 GCF_000334495.1 Tupaia belangeri chinensis | reverse complement strand
AAAATCAGCATTATTTATGAGTATATACTAACTTGAATTATTTTTAAGCTTTACAATAAAAAAGCCAAAGAAGACAGCAGGTGGTGTGATGATTAATGTGTTGTACTCCAACATGGTAGACCATAGTTCAAAACGCAGACTAGGCAACTTGAAAATCATTCTGGGAATCTGTGTGTTCATGCCCAAAACCCAGAGAGGACAATGGAGGGAAGGGATTGTCATGTGGCCATTACTCTGAGAGGTTATTTTTCACTTTCACTCTCTCTGCCTTCTTCCAGTGAGATTGGGCCTGAGGCAGAGCCCCGAGTGCACCCAAGAAAAGTAGTGATACTCTTCTGAGTGAAATGTATGGATGGAAGGGTGGATGCAGATAGCAGGAGCCCAGTCAGGTGTTGACAAGATCAGGGAACCTTGCAGTACAATTGGGGCATTAGAGAGGCCTAAGAACTGCAAATCACTTGGTGGCTCTGGGAGCATAGGGACCACCCTCATGAGTATGTGGCAGGGATGGGGGGATCCTGATTTTTTCCTGGTCAACCATGCCTGAGATCTTCTTGCGAACCCTTCTTCTTGCTTGGGTTCCTCACCCTGGTAGCCCTCACTCCACACTGAACAGGTCCCATGGGTGGGTTCTGGATTGTATGGACAGTTAGCTAGAAGTAATCAAGCAGCCCTAAGGAAACAGCAGAACATCTACCACATCAATCACAACTTACCAGGATTTACAAATAGCTCATCTGCAAAAAACTTCCTCCCACCCCACCCCTGGCACAGGGAAGTTTAATATCTTCCC
>NW_006209517.1:347802-354198 GCF_000334495.1 Tupaia belangeri chinensis | reverse complement strand
CCTAGCCTCGTGCATGTAAGGAGAAGACAATCAGCCCCTGCCCCAGTCCTCTGCTGTCTCCTCATGGTGCCCTGTGCAAAGCTGAGTCCTCATGGTGGCCTGGATCTGATCCACCCCCCCTTGGCTCCTCTCTGACCTGCGATCCACCCCTTTCCTCCTTGACTCCAGCCATGGTGCCCCTCCTTTTCTACCTGCTTTGGACAAGTTTTCCCCCGGTGGACTTTTCCAACCCAGATACCATCCTGGCTCACTCCTTTATGTCTTTGTTCAAACATCACCTAGTTGGTGAGGTACCCAGCCCCTAGTGTCATCCCCTCCCAATTCCCTTACTCTGCTCTACTTTTCCATAGTTCTTACGGCCTCTGATATAATACATAATTAACTTACCACGTATATTGTCTATCGCTCCACCTGAATATTAGTTTCAAAAGAGTGAGGTTTTGTTTTTTTCTTTTTTTTTTTTTATTGTGCTGCTGTTGTTCGTTGTTTCTGTTTTGTTTTCTGCGTACAGCTAGTGCCTAAACTAGCATCTGGGATGCACTAGATGCTCAATAAACCTTTCTGAGTGAAAGACATGGAGCTGGATGGTGGTGCAGTGGAAGAACATGAAGCTCTGCGAGGCAGCCGCATGAGAGAAGGTTGCCGGGTCAAGTGCAGAGACCTCCTTGCGTTTGTGCCAGACAAGCATTTGCCCATGATCTGTTGCTGGTTCGAGGCTGAGGGTGGGTCGCGGTGTTGGGGGCACCCTCTCTGTCTTTGTTGTTCATTGAATAAAGAAAACTTAAAAGCAAACAAGGAAGCATGAGGCCAGAGAAACCACCGGCTTGAATGGGAGGTTGTACAGGGAGTGGCCCTGAGCTGGGGCCCTGGGGGCTCATCTAAAAGAGACAGATGCGCCCCCCGCCCCGTGCTGCCTGTTCATTGAATAAAGAAAACTTAAAAGCAAACAAGGAAGCATGAGGCCAGAGAAACCACCGGCTTGAATGGGAGGTTGTACAGGGAGTGGCCCTGAGCTGGGGCCCTGGGGCTCATCTAAAAGAGACAGATGCACCCCCGCCCTATGCTGCCTGCTACCCACTTCACAGGGACATCAGGAGGATGAAGGAGATGATGCATTTAAAAATGCTCTGAGGTCCTTAAACAAAAGACATGCTATGGAAATGGAGTGTTATTACATAAACGAAACCCAGAAGTGTACCAAGAAATAGCTGAATTGAATCACGGCTAGTCTCAGAGCAATTTTTTTCCTGGAGAAATTTAATAGAACAGTCTACAAAACTATGATGCAATTTTCTTTCACATTTTCTTTCTTATCAAGTGTTCCCACCTTCTAAATTTCAGCACAGGTGCTGTCTGCTTTTCTACTGGATGGTAAATAGTTCCACGATGTAATTTCTGGATTGGGCTGAGGGTGGGAGGTTGTACAAATCACGGGGTCATGAAAATGCCTTTACAATTTCTGTCTCTCTCTTTTAAAAGGGGTTCTTACTATAGGGAATGAAATGTGTTACTGAGAACAAATGGCTGCATATTTAATTATGTCACACACTAAAGCATTTTTTTGTTTTATATTTCAAGTTGTGCAGGGGAGGTTGAGAATTAAACTCTGCGATATTTTTCTTTTTAAATGCTGTGGATATAATGCGCACAGTAGTTGCTAATGTCAGAGCCCTGGAGTACAGACCCAGGACTATTTGCCTCTTCCTGTGGCTAGTCCTCAGGCCACGGAGTGCCCTCTGCTGTCCGTAAAGAGCGTGGAAAAACCTTACCATGGCTTTCGGTTGAACGGCCTAGTTTAGGTTTAACTTTTCACACAGAGACACAGTTTTTTCAGCAGCTGGTTTTAGTGCAAGTATCAGCTCACATCCATTACAACTCTAAACTCTATTTGGTTGGTGTGAAATGGCTTTCTCTGGCCATTGCACTGGTTCAGAGAATGCTGTTGATAAGCTAAGGTGAATTCCCGAATGCTCTCCCTCCCGAATGCTGTTCCTCGTTTCCACCTTTGGAGCACATGGCCTTGATGCCTGGTCTTGGGGTGGATGAGGTGGAAGAGTAGGAAAAATCAGGTGGATGAACCAACCAAAGTATAGTCAGTACCTCAGTACAGAGTAAGAATGGCTCTGGAACATTCCCTGTTCAATCCTGATCGAATCCTGTCTTATATGTTCACATTTTAGCAAAGTTAAGTCAAGCAAAGCTATCAAAATATATTTATTCTTTGATGATTATCATTTTTAAAAAAAGTTTACTTACCTAAGCCTTTCTCAGTGAGAGGAAGTGATCCTGAGAGTAGCAGGACCCTGACGTTGTGATCGGCCCCAGCTGCAGCCCCAGATCATGCCCGGTGTGCTCAGGGAGGTCACAGACACACACCCAGAACCTTCCCGTGTGGGGCTGGCTCCCAGAGCACTGTGTCTTAACTCTGTGCCTCTGTCCCCTGGGAATTACCTTTCTTAGAAATTATGTTTATCCTGGGGAGGAGAACGATGTGGAAACAGTTCAGACTTTGCAAATCAGAGTTGGGCTAAGATCTAGGTTTTCCCCCTTTATTTACTGAGCAATAGCAGGCTATAGTCATGTTGGCCTCAGGGTTATTTTGAAGATTAAATGATTAACAGTAAATAAACTTCATATAAAAGGATCTGGTGCATTATAAGCACCAAGTAAATATATATACTTTTATTTTTCCTTTAGCTTTGATTTAAATTCTAAGCTTACATTATGCCTTTATTTCTAAGTTCAAATAGAAGACTTCCTAGACACTTTCATCTTTATATAATATTATACTGGCTTGTGGGGAGGAGGAAGAGAGGTCGAGAGGAAAAGTTGAGAGAAAAGGCTTCATTTGTAATTATTATTATTTTGATTTTTTTTTTTAGTGGCTGAAAATGTGAAACAATATTTAGCTAGTAGTTAATGTTACATGAGGTAAGCCAGGTTTTGAAAGATACACACTGTATATCACCATTCAATATGTACTGAAGGTCTGTATTCTAGGGTAGAAATGGAAAATGTGATATGATAGTAGAGAGGATAAATGTAGACACCAGAGACTGTAAGGAAGGGGAGTGGGTGGGTGGGGCAAAGGGAAGAAATGTTTAACAGACAAAAGAATGTAAAATTCTCTGTTAAAAAATCATGTAATTTTGCTTAATAAATAACGAAAACAAAAAACCTGAAACATTTAGTTGGTTGATAACTCCAGAATATATTGTCCTTCTCTCAGAAAGATGTGATGGGCTTAGATAAGACAAAGCTATCCCCCTCTCCTATATATATATATATAATAAATTTATGAGAACTCTTTTTGGGCCAGCCTGTGGCCTGGTGGATAAGGTGGCTGGACCCCATATGGATGACTGGTGGTCTGAGTCCCAGGCCCAGGGGCTTCAGAAATATGCTGGGCTCGTGTGTATGCATGCCAAAAACCCTGAAAGGAGGAAGAAAAGAAGGAAAAAAGATTACGTTGTGACTATGGAGAAGGAATTTGACATGACCATACCCCATTGGGGGTGCTTTCTAGCTTTTTCCTTGTCTTGCTCTAGTGCCTTCTGGCAAAATAAAAATAAAAATAAAAATAAAGATAAAAATAAAAACAAACAAATGAACCAGAAAAACACAAGAAACTATTCCTGACTAGTGTTTAAACATGAGAAATAAATAACGTCTTGGCCAGCCATGATGGAGCAGTGGTCCTGCAACATTCTGTCATGTTTACGTCATGTGGGAAGGCCCGGGTTTCTGTTCTGAGGTCCCTGTGCACAAGCCAGCTATGTGAGCTGGCTGAGGCTGGGGTGGACTGAGTGGAGAAGACCCTATTGGGAGTGTCTGCCTGTCTGCTGCTCTTTCTTTCTGTCTCAGAAGAAATAAATAAATAAACTTTAAAAACAAAAATAAATGTAATAAATAATATCTCCGTAATGTCACTAGTGAGTAAAAATATCTAGCATTCATACACTTATTGTGATGGACCTAAAAATTCAGAGGCAATTGCTATGTAAACTAGTCTAGGCTAGAAATCAACATTTTTTCTCTCATATCCGAGTTGATTGATTGGGAACCAGAGGGTGTGTCCCAGCACGTACAGTGGTTATGCCAGCTGTCTCTGCTCCTCAAAGATGCCTTCTGCAGAGCAGGACACCTACTTCTTAGAAGGTTCTTCATCACCGAGTTGACACTTCCTTCTAGGCAGTCGATGAACATGGTGAAGTTCTTCCAGGGGACATTGTTCTTAGAAGGTTCTTCATCACCGAGTTGACACCTTCTAGGCAGTCGATGAACATGATGAAGTTCTTCCAGGGGACATTGCGGAGCTCCCAGTCTTAGTGGTCCAGCCTGGCCATGGTGTCCAGGGTGGCTCAACCACAGGTTTCCAGGCTGGTTATTTCTTCCGTGCCTTGCCAATACAGCACTCGGAGATCTGCCCACAGTTCTAACAGAGTAATGAGTAAAATGAGAAAGGGTAGATGAAAGGTTTGGTGCAAGTCCATATTCTTGCTTATTTCAACATCCTACCCTTGTTCCAACCCCTGGGGATGAAGGCAGCTTGAGTCTGAGGGGCTTCATGCTGCACCAGTTCTCAACAGCTGCAGAGAGAGGAAAGATGAGCTTCGAAGAAATGGATTTGCCTGTTGAAAAAAGTTGTTATTTGTGGGTACACCCTAAGGATCATATTGTTGTCATCAAGCCACGAGAAACATTAATAGAGTGGGAGAGAACTTGGTCTCCTGTTGCTGTGTGTATAGACCCTCTAATGAAACCAGTCTGTTGGCATTGGTTGCATTTCCATTATCTTTGGATGATACTTTTTCAAATTGTAATAAAAAACAATGGATTTAGACTCTTTTGCATTCGAAATCCTGCTTCACAGGTTCTGCTAGGACTATGCCCGTCATTTATTGGATACTTACAGATATCTGCTGTGCGACGGTCCCACTCTGTGCGTGGAGAGGGGAGGGGCTCCAGCCTCAAAAGACCAGTGGGAGATGAAGAGGTGGCTTGGGAAGGAAGAGAGGCGTGGTTCGAAACATGTGAATGCACGTGGATGGGCACAGAGACAAGGAGGCCTGATGCCACCAGGAAGCTGCAGGGAGACCTAGATGGCCGGAATGTCGGTCAGGTAGAGTGAGCTGCAGTGACTGTGAAGGTGCTAGAAGGCGAGCAGGAGCTGGAGGGTGGGCACCCTTGCCTATAATCTGTAAGCTTCGGGGTCTCTCTTAATGCATGGCCTCGAGTGGATGGACTGGTGGCCTTGGATTTTTAGCATACAAGGCCCATGATGGAGGGGAGGGAGAGACTGACCAGAACGGGGAAGTCCACCTACCCACAGGCTTGCAGGGGCGAGGGGCTCAGACGGTGAGAGAAGGGTTGGACTTTCTGCCCAATGTGTCTGTGGGATTTCTTAGAAGTTGATGCTCTCTTCCAGGGTGAGGATGGAGTGAGAAAAACAGGATCTGCATCTCAGGAATGCGCAGGGCATGGTGGGGGAAGGAACACAGGTAGAGAAGACGGACAGGAACAGCCAGAGAGGGAAGAGGAGGCCCTGGGAGAAGCTGCAACTCAGAGGGCAAGGAAGATGCTCAGAGAGGGCAGGCGTGGGGGTGGTGTGAAATACTTCTGGGAGGTCGAATGGGTTAATTAATAAGAGAGCACTTGGTAAGGAGATCACTGACAGTAATTACCGACAGAAACAGCCTGGAGGAGATGCAGTACCGACCGCAGCCGCGAGCCAAGGCAGCTGTCTGCCAGTCGTCCACCAAGACCTCCCGCTCTCCCACTCTGCCTTCCCCACCCTTGGCCGCTTTGGCCAAGTGAACCCAAGCTCCGTGGAGGGCTGTTGTGCATCTCTATGGTGGTAGCACCTCCATCTTCTCTTCCTGAAGCCCTGTCCAGTAAGGTGAGGGCACTCAGCCTTCTCATTTAGCCAAGGAAAGAGCAGTGCTAGTAAGAGGAAAAACATCCTTTTGCATTTTGAAAATGAAAAAGTGGGTATAAAGGGGGTTACATTTATTTACTCAGTTCCAAAGGAGGGGAAAAAAAGACTCACTGTGATCACAATTTCTCTGAGCAACGCTGGAAGTGCTATTATCCCCAGTGATTATTTGGACTTGATTTGAAATGTTTATTCAAATACTTACATGAATGACTAATCAAAAGGATTGTTAAACTGCTGTACATACGTGGAACACCTTCACAATAATAACAAGGTTTGCAGGGAACTTATATTATGGTTTTAATTGCTTTTGTCAGTCAAAAATTTCACCCAAGCCTCCACTTGGAGCTCAACGCTGCATGTGAGCTGGGCGGGCGACAGCGGACAAAAGCGGCCCAGGACACTCTTGATTAACTCAACGCTCGGGGCACGCGTGTTCCAATTAATTAGATCCGCAGGTG
>NW_006209517.1:334794-347771 GCF_000334495.1 Tupaia belangeri chinensis | reverse complement strand
ACGCTCCCCGAGCAGTCATGATGTGTGTTTCAGCTGTTTGAAAATCCTAGTCAAAATCTCAGGACCCTCGCCTACAACTGAGCACCTTCTCTCTCTGATTCTAGTTGAAATGCCCCGCATAATCTAAAAATAGAAGACTTGGATCAGTACTGAATAGAGGAGGGTGTGCCCCACATGGGGAAAACTCAAAGAAATGTCTGCTGGGTCTGGGCCCAAAGAGCGGCACTGGGAAAGCCCTAGGAGTGGAGGTAGGTGGTTGGGTAGGTAGGTGGTCGGGTTTCACTTGTCAGCGACGAGACCCCAAACCCTGAAACTCACCCCGGTGACTCTGTTCCCATAAATAAAACGAAGCTCTGGAGCAAGCGATGCCAGCACCCCTTTAGCACCAGGCACCTGTGGTGCCACATCAGCGGAGGCATGGGGAGGTAAAGTGACCAGAGCGTTGCCCCGCCATCGCCCAGGCTTCCACACAGGAGCTGGGCCTCGCTGGACGAGCTACTCCAGCTCACGGGCCTCAGTTTAGACCTCCGTGAAAGGGTGACCATCCCTACCTCTCTAGATTTTTGCAGAGACTAACTTAGATGGTCCATGTCAAGTCCATCACAAGAAATCTGGTACCTGTTAAACAGTGAGTGAAAGTTAATATTGTTGTCATGATTATTTTTATGATATCAAAGAAACTTGTCACAATTCGAATTATCCTCGCACAGATGTATATTCATAGGTGCAATCATGATAAATCCTCTTTGGAATGAGGAAGAAGCTACATACATATTTGTGTGTACGTGAGTATGTGTGTATGTATCTGTTGATTATTAATCGTTTGTAGCATATGCACATACACAGCACGCACAGTCTAGGGAAGGAGGGATACATTTGGAGAAATGCATTGTTAGGGGGGTCTGTCCTTGGGCAAGATCACAGAGTGTACTTACACAGACCCGGGTCCTATAGCCTACCACACACCTTGGTCATGCGTACCTCTGTTATCACCATGGACCATCGTACATGTGGCTCGTTGCTGACGAAATGCCGTTGTGCAACCCCCAGCTGCTCATGACGTCAACGTATACGTGCGAGATAAGGATGCTGGCATGATTAGAGACCAAAGGCACACCACAGAAGTGAATTTCATTATTTTTATTTATTTAAAAAACATTGGGGGAGAAGGTTAAGAATAATTTATTTAATTCTATTTATCCATTATTATTAGTTTTAAATTTTCTACAGGCATGTGTGCTTGCCAGAGACAGAGAAAGGGAAACGGAGAAAGAGAAGGAGAGAGGGAGAGAAAAAAAAAGCAAGCCGCTGGGTTTGGGACTCGAACTGTAGTCAGCCATGTGGAATCCAGTCAGTGCCCATGGTGAATTTTAAATACTATTTGATAAGATGAAAAAAACTCAGGATCTGTTAGTCAGAAGTCCTACCCACTGCATAAAACATCAAAGCGAAACAGTGGGCTGGCTAGTGAGTATAATTGCCACCTTGACTAAATCGAGCATGCGAGCCCTGGGAGGGGTCTCCACCACCGCCTGGCCACCTGTGGAACCTGCAGTTGGTCCTTCCCTCTGGGCTTCAGGAATGTTTCAGTGGTGATCTTCGCAGTATCGAAACTGCCGAAGCAGGGGTTGTGGGTCTGGCTCCTGTGGCTCCATCTCACTCCCTGACTCTGTGGTCTGGCTGGAGTCCCGAACACCCTCAACAGAACCATGGTTACCATCCAGCCTGGCACACTCTTCACCGGCGGACTTCTTGGACCGGATCAGCGCTCAGAGTGTGGAGTTTCCTGGCTCCATTTGACCAGAGCATTGCTATGAATTGTGATCCCCAGAAGACATGGGCCGAAGTCCTGTTTCCCTGCATCTCAGACTGTGACCCTACCTGGAAATAGGGTCTTCATGGGGGAATCTGGGTTAAAATAAGGTCATTAGGTGGGACCTTGTGATCAAGGGATCCCTGTGTCCTTTTCAAAGGGAAACCTGAGGGCAGGGGAGCAAGATGGAGAGCCCTCGAGTGCCCGGAGCTTCGGACTCCTTCCACAGGAGTTGTAAGAAGAGAGCGCAGAGGAGGGAGGGCCCTTAGAGGAAGCCCAGCCCACCCCTGCTGTGGACAAGAGAGCAGAGCGGCTCCATCACCAGGGCTGATGTCATTATCCCCAACCTGACTTGGGTAAGAGGTTTTCAGTCCAGTCCAGCACAGAAGGAGGGGAAAGCAACTAGCATTCACACCCCTGAGCGAAGGAAAGAAGAGGAAAAATGCTTTTTTTCTTGTGGAGAAAAATAATCTAAAGGCACGACTCTCTTTGGCAAGTCATGTGACAGTACACTTCCCTCCCCACTGCTTCCGGGCCTCTTCGTTGACGTGTATTCGTTGCTTCAGCGCTTGGGCAGCATCCTTTCACACTGAGGGGACATCAGTGCTCTCAGGCCACAGTGACCGCCCATATCACAACAAAAGCCAAGATGGCCGTGCAGAAGGGCCCACAGTGGCGCTAGCTCTGGTCTGTGGAAACCCACAGGAATGCTCCCGCCACATGCCTTCCGTGCTGTAGCTGTGCAGATAGGAGTCTTCATGAGTCCAAGCTGGATAGGTTGTGGGGCCAGGCCTTGTTAGGTCAGACTCACCAAGTGCTTCACTTGCCAGGAGCATGGAGCCCTGTCAGTATGGCCAGGTGAGCTCTGGGTTGCCAGGCAGCAAATGCTCTCCTGCACGTAAAAGGCCAGGCAACAGCAATTCCAGGCGTGTGAGGATGAGGGGCCCCGGCGGCAGAGGTCTGCCATGGAGTAGGGAGGAGAGACCCATGCTCCGGCCAGCCTACCAACGTGCCGGCCTCTTCGGCACACCTTTCCTTTGTCCTCACTTTTTCCCTCTGAGAAAGTGGCCATCCTGCGTCTAGCGTGCCTCTAACACTTTGAAGAGCTTAGCACTTCCCTCTTTGCCGTCTTCAACATTTCAAATTTTCGTTATTGCCTTCAGCTCCACCTTGGTCTTCAGGACTCAAGCCCATTCTTTTCATTTTGAAAATAGCCTGGGGCCCGGCTGGAAAAAGTAACAAGCTGCAAACCAATTTTTAAGCAGTTTTAACCGTACCCGAGATGTCAAGTTACTGCACCTTTTAAATCTCAGTAGATCTAGTGGTAGGAGTTCTGCCCCAATCAGCATTTCCCAGTTCTCTCGTGTGTCCACGGCTGACGCCTCTTGGGTCCAGCAGGCCCTGGGAGGCTCCGCAACTGGGAGGAACCTGGTCTCAGAGGAGCATTGCCAATGAGGCTGTGACCTTTTTGACAGAAACTTTTGAGAAGTGGAGTGGAGATAATGAAGCCCAGAATTTTCCAGACTCCTCTTAATATATCCATCATGTCCAGGCCCACTGCAGACATGGTGGCTCTCTTGTTTCTGATTTACGCTGTCAGACTCAGTCAAAGCCCTCGGCAGCTCTAGCGTTTGTGGCAGAACGCTGACAAGACGTTACTTACACCTAATTAAGGCTGAGAGCATAACAAACAACCCAGCATCCTAGCAACCGAATTTCCTCTGGTTTTGAGTTTTCTGGATCTTGACCGCAGTGCTCTGAAATGCAGAGATTTGATACAAGGATTCTTAGGGATGGCACAGTTGTTGTTACACTTTGACGTGAGTATTGAAGTGGAAAACTGAGCAGAGCGAGAGAATCTAAAGGAGGAAGTGGAAAAATCACATAGCCGGGGCCAGCTTGGAGAGCTGACCTGTTGGACTGGATGTCCCTGGTCTCCCCCAGAGCCTTTGCTCCTGTTTGTGGAGAGGTTGAGCAGGACGGGCAAGCAATGGATGCTCAGTGGGGAAATGTCTTGCAGGAGAGGCGCAGGGGGAGCGGGGACTGTCTAGCACCATCACTCAGCATGGAATGTGCTAAGCTCAGGCAATTGTTCCAACCAGTCATTACTTAAGAATCAGTGGGATATATTCCAGCAGGACGAACACCCCCTGGTGTTCTAGTCATTTGAAAGATGTTCTTTGGATCCCTCTGCCACGTGATGCCGAATGGAATCGCTCATTTCTGGCTTGGGCAACTGCACTGTCCCCTCCCAGCTGTTCCCTGGGCCTTGGTCTCTGCTGACGTCGGCCTCCTGGGAGGACCGGCCACTCTTCACACTGCAGAGTGAAGTCCAGGGGTGTCCTGGGATGCAGGGCAGTTGACCTTGGCACAGTCCCCGTAAGGGCTCGCATCCATTTCAGGGTGAAATTTCGCCATTTCCTCTGTGGAACACAGAGATTTTATGTGATGACAAGTGAATGAATTTCTTTTCTGCCGAAGTCTCCAATTCTCATACAGTTGCCAGAGGCAGAAAAAAACATAAAAAACAAACAAAAAAAACACTTGGGCAGCAATGAACAGCCTTTTTGCCTTAAAAAATGCTCCCTTTTCCATCTCTTTTTTAAAATTTTCCCTTTTGTGTGTGTAGGAGGGAGAGTGATTTTTAGTTTTCTTTTGTTTGGTAGGGGTGAGAAAAATGTTGAGGTGAAATCACACATCGGCTTCTCCTCACCCATCTGTCAGGAGGCCTCTCCTGTCCTCCTGTGCCAGCCCCAGGGGCCTGACTTCCTTGGCAGGGTTCTGGGCTCCTCCCGCAGAGGGTCAGCAGTAAAATACTGGCATCACCTGATGTCAAAATGTCCCGGCTAGGAGTCAAGAAGAACTCAATTTCCTGGCCTGCCTTTCTTGGACTCTGATCACTCCAGGTGTGGGGGCCACTCAGGAAATAAGAGGGGGAACGTGTGTGCAGTGTCTCCCAGGGGGGGCGCAGAACACTTACTGGTGGAGACGCAGACTTGGGCAGGCCTCTGACTTGCAGCAGAATGAGCCCTGGAAAAAGAACAAGAAAGGTTCATAATTATTGACAGAACAGGATAGAAAGCTTCAGGGATCCATGGGAGTTGAAAGGAGAGACCTTTCTGAGTTCCACATAAAGCCGGGTGATGCCCCCACCCAGCCCTGCCCATGGAGTGCCTTGATGGTCACTTCAGCATCAGGAAGGAGGGAAGAGGGAGAGGGTTTAATGAGAGTTAGGTGTTTTGTTGACTTCATCATGGAAAGAGATTTTTTTTAAAGTTCATTTGGATAAAAAGGAGATTTATTTAGTAAGATATCTTCTACAGAAGAATGGCTTTACCTTGGCGATGGTGGGGCTCAAAGAAGCACCTCCTAGGACCTTGACTTCCATCTGCCTGAGAATCCCCAGCCTTGTCCTTCCTTCCCCACCTCAGGCTGGGACAGAGAACGTCAAGGGCAAGGCTCGTGCAAAGCTGTGTGGAGACAGGGAGCCCCTGGCATCCGTCCCAGCCTCACTGGGAAGGTCGAGCCAGCTCAGGTAATCACAAAGGTTTTGGACTGGAAGGACGGCAGGGCTGATCTTGTCCAGCATCACCCTTGCTGTTATGGCCATGTAAGTGATTAGGAAACAGACCCTTGGGCCCTTGTGCACTGCCCAAGGTTGCAGCTGTGTGTTCTGACACGGAGGTAATGTGAGCAGCAGCAGGATTGGGTCCTGTGACCAGAATGTCATGCCTGCTCTTCTTGGCAGAGGTCTTCTTTTTTCTTTTTAATTTCTGCTCTAGGGCATGTATGCTCGCTGGGGAGAGAGAGCGAGAGGGAGAGTGAAACGTGAGGAATCACCTGGGGGAAGGCCACCCGCAGTACCTTCTCCTCCATTCTTCTCTTAGCATTTTGGGCCCCGTCTGTCGTGCTTTCCAAGCTGTTGGGTCTAAGACTCGAATAGTGCAGTTACTAAGTGGGAGCCACTGGCTGGTCCTGATCTTTTTCCTATGACCAGCATTTCTCAAGTGTGCTCTGTGGAATAGTATCAGCTCTATAGAGTGCTAAGTATTAAAGTTTATGCAAAGTGGAGTGGTGGAAGGGATTAAGGAAAAAGGTGAGAGGAGAAAGAAAGATTCTTGAAATTCATTTAAAATTTTTTTCTTCTTAGGTTTTTGTCATAGGGCACTCTGCCTCTCTCCAGAAAGGGAAAGTGAGAACCTTTCCCACCCACCACCCTAGGGGAATGACCATGCCAAATCCTTTTTATTTCATTCTCTTTTTGAGATTTTAGACATGCTTGTATATGCGACTGGTATGATTTTCAAGCCACCATGTCTGGGACTTGAACTGTAGTTGGCCATGTGGGAATCCAACACCTTATCCACCATGCCATCTGCTGGCCTGATCCTTGAAATTCTTGATTAAGGAGCTTTAGAAAATGTTGGGTTATGCTGAGTTATCTGAGTACAGATAACAGTGGCATTTCTCTCTTATAACCCATGATAACCCTTTCAGTGTAACAGCTCAACCATTGCTCCTTTTTCTGTAGAACACCCTGTGGGTATTATTCCCCGGCATGCAGCTACGCCCTTATGGACTAGTTAAGTTAGTGAATCATTTACTTCTATTCATCTTGGCCTGGAAAGTTTCACTTGCCTACTACCAAGATGAACGCTGGTCTAGGGATAGGAGCTGGTCTGTCAGCTGTTCTACTGAAGTCAACGAGTCATCCTTCAAGGCTCTAGTGCTTCCTGTGTAGGATGATGGTGGGATCCATGTCTGCAGGGTCCCTTGGACTTTCCTGCTGTTCTGAGCCTGGAGTATGTGTTCTGAGCCCGAGGTAATGTGAGGAGAACAGGGCTAGCCAGCACCCTGCTCAGGAGACTGACCTCAAGCTCTCAAGTCAGTAGGAACTTGTATTTTGGAGATTGTTCTAAGAAGAAAGCCTCCCAGAAGTAGTATCTCAGTAAAATATGAGACTGCTTCACACCCAGATCTTGTGTTTGTACATCCTTTAGCCTGTCAGTTTCAGTCATAGAGTATGGACACTCAGTATATATTAAGTGGGGACATACAATGTCTCTCCTACATAGCCTGGCTTGCTTCACTCAGCAGTACATCTTCCATATTCTTTCACTTTCTGTTGCTACCAAGTTATAGCCACATGCCTTTCCTGCTTCCAGTAACAGCCTGAACCTGCACAACACTGGCAAATCCAAGCTCAGCACAGCAGAAACTGTCTGCCAGGGACACACCAGGTCTGACAGAAGTCATGTCCTCCATCCTGATGCTGCTGTCCTGGGAGGCCACTTTCAACACCCTGAAACTGGTAACAATTTTGTAAAATTAGAATTCTGCTGTTCTTTCCTCTCCCCTCCTGCCCACTAGCCCTAGTTAATAGGTCTTCTGTTCTGCCTGTTGCCTGGAGACTCAAGGTGCATCACACGGGAGCTCTTAAGAGGGGGGGGGGGCCTACTTTGGGGAGGGGAGAGCCAGTGGTTTCTGAGTGCCTCTGTGGCTCTGTGACAGGATGACATCCAAGAGAAGGTGGGCAGGGCCTATGGATGAGTGATACTAAGAATGGGAACCTGGTACTTTTCACTCAAGGGCTAGTGATGGCTATTCAAACCATGGCTTCCCACACCTGTCTCCCATGGGCCATTTGTGGTTTTTCCAGCTTCCCAGATCCTTCCTGTGCTGAAGCGAGTTGTCTTTCTGGATTCTAATTGCCTGGAGAACTGTGGTTCCATTTTGACCATTTCCAATGCCATCTTTCTAATAGAGGCCATCGCTCCAGGAGACATCTCCCATGAAACTGCTCAGTTCGGCGGGAAAGGGGAACAAGGCAGGAGGCTGTCTCTAGAAGTTTGGGCTAGGTTGGTGTCAAATGTGGTTTTGAAGATCAGCATTTCATTGTCATTTCCTAAAGGAAAGAGAGGATATCCTGTACTCATTCACTGAGCAAGTGTTTACTAACTTTGTTCTAGGTGCTGGTAATATATGAACAATACGAACAGGGCTCTGTAAGTCCCTCTTCACTTTAACCTGCACTCTCATGAGGACAGTCAGGTAGTGATGGTACACTGATAAAATAAACAAGAATTTCTGTGGTGAGATGCATAGTTGGAGGGCAGGTCCCTGTGCACTGGTCTCAGAGCCTTGTTTTCTCCCAAATAATCACGCAGGTAAGATTTTCGTATTAGGCTTTATATCTAACAAAGCCTTTTTATGGACGAAAGGGTTTCAAAAAGTTTGTGGAAAAAAGGAATTGAAGTGCAGGTTAATTTTGGTGCAAATTTTCTGACATTCATGCAGAGTATTTTCTTTATTTAAATTGTATTTTATGGTCTTTTGTTCATATTTAATCCTGTCTTTATAGCACAGAATGTGACTTCTCGAAGTATGCATGCAGTACGTGACAATGGAGTCACGTGTCACTTTCAGAGGAGAACTTTTCATTCTGACATCTGCTCAGTGTTTCTTCCCACCTACCCTCGACCACCCCTCCTCCAGGATCCATGCCCCTATCTGGTATTTTCAAATTTTCAAATTACATGTTTTCCATGAACTTTTTGAAGACACCCCCCCCCCCATATCTCAGACTTCCTTCAGGCCTCCCTGGAGACACAGCAGGCATTACTATCAGCACCTTTTGGATGAAGCACTACAAGCTCATGAACGTCCAGGGACTTGCCCAAAGGCACATGCCGAATAAACCACAGAGCCAGGACTTGACGCCAGATCGTCTTCCTCCAAATGTAGTGCTCTTTCCTCCCAGCTTGTCACTTCTCTGCATCTCCAAGATTACAGGGTTCATGAGATCTACTTGGACAATATTCGGGGACTGAGGGTGAAGGAGAAAGAGGAACAGGCATTAGTGGGGAGGACTGGGGAACCCATCAGTCAAGAATGAAGTTTTGCAAAAGCAGGGAAGGTCCTTAAGTGGCCTTTGGCCCAGCAGAGCTCTGCTTCATCTCTTCTTGACGTTGTCCCTGGGAAGAGGGAGCTGGGCGGGATGGGCTGGGGGTGCGGGGAAGGCTGTCATTGCGCTGTGTCTGTTATTCATCCACTCAGCCCCTGGGGCCCTATTTTCAGACTTGTCTGCTTGCCCAGAAAGGGGCAGGCCCAAGTTTCAGAAAAATTAGAAGCACTTGGTCTAATTGGCAGAAATGATGAAGAGATGCATGCTGGTTCAAACCAGGGCCTTCAACTTTCAGAGCAGTTGCAGCTTCAGGACGAATGGGAACTTTGCTCTGCCCGTTCAAAAGCGAAGGCCTCTAATTAGAATCAGAGCGTCTCAAAAGTTAGAATTGCAGTACCTTTTCGACACTGCTTCATTTCACAAGGGACTGAGAGGTAGAGTGACTTTGCTACAGTCATACCGTGGTGTAATTAATGCCAGAGCTGGGCAGAGGTTCAGCTGACCCCTGCCTCCTGACCTCGTGCTTGCTCCTCCCCATTGTGTTGTCTGGACTTGGCTACAAAACTCAGAGCTTGGTGGGAACTCCAGCAAAGTGGTTGCTATGTGGAGGCTGAATCCCACCCTCTTCTGTGATCCTTGTGTTCAGGCTAGGGAACATCTTCCTGAAGCCCCTGGCAGCCTGGTCCCAGGGTTACTGCAGAGAGAAGGTGGTAAATCAAGATCTGTGGGAGAAGAACATCTTCTGTGCATCTGAGCCAGACATGCCTTTCAGGAAGGACCTGGCCCCCATTGCAACCATATCATACCTTTTACGAAAAGTCACTTTGAGGTCACTGTTTTTTGTCCAGTATTTCAAGACATTAAATGCAATTACTTCATTGTTGATTTACCTGTCATTACAGGCATGTGTTTGAACATGATTTATTGAGTGAGTTTTGTGCCAGTTGACTTGCAGTAGATTGCACAATATTCAAAGGGGCTCATTTGCTTGGCATTACATTAGAGGCATGATGATTGCAACACAAAGCAATGTAAATGAATTCTGAGAGGCTCCATCATTCATGTTGTCATGTACTGAATCCTATTATTATTTATTACCATAATTGTACTGTGTTTCCTGGGGCGATAAATTAGGACTGATGGGCCCCACTGACAGTCAAGGGCTGGACGCGCTCTATGTAATTTAATAGGGATACTGTAGGGTCTGTGTGTTTGGAGGAGATTTTGGTAATAGTGAACAAAAATGAGAGAAGGATTTTTTTTTAATAAAAAGCATGAAAACCTTCCAAGTCTTCCTCCCCTTTCTTTAATGCCTTGGCTACATTTTAAGTTCTTGATAAAAGTTGAACTATAAGGAAGAAAAGTTCCATTTTCAAAACAAGATAGTAAAGCCCACTGCCTCCTGCAGCTGACAGGTGCTAACTCACATCGCCCTGCGCCCTGAGTCTAGAACCGGCAGAGGAGTTGATGCCAACAGGTTGCAGCCATGTTGACCTCACTACACCATAGTCAGTCTGATGGGCCCTTGGGAATCTGATCTGACTTGACACACAATATTCTGAAGAAACGGAAAGGTATCCTTTTCAAGAATGACAGAATTGGAGCAAGCCAAACTGCTCTACAAGACACAAGCGTGCTGCTCTGCAAAGACCAGCGTAATATAGGATTAAAATCACAAAGGCCAGTGCTGGAAGAGTGATGACCCAATTCAACCATCTTGTTCAACAGATGAGAACATTGAGATGTGGGAAGGACATGACAAGAAAGAAGAGTGATTAGAAACGCCCTGCAAACCCCACTGAGATGATGCCGTAGCCACGGGCCTGACAACTCGAGTGATGGGTGATCAGTGTGTGCTGGGGAGGGGGGAGCACAGAACTGGGTCTTTCTGCCAGCCTTTAAGGGGAAGCCCCACGCTCTCTGTCCCCCGTGGGCCACTCTTTTGTCTAACTAGAAAGAAGTATGACTGTTCACAAGGACGGAGAGTATACTGTTCGTCACATGGTGTTAGCCAAGAATCATTTTGAAACCCCTTTTAGCCTGAATCCTGTTGGCTCAATTTATTTCAGAAAATAATTGATCTGTCTTTGACTCCTGGGTCAGAGGTCAGGGAGTTCATAATTCCATGAAAAGAGCCTTTGAATTGTTTACACATGCACCTTTCGTCCTTTGTTTTTATCTGCCGACATCACACATGTTCCTTGTGGGTGCCCAATGTGTGTGAAAAGGGGAGTCTGCTGAATGAAACTGGAAGAAAAAAGTGGAATTCTGTCTAAGGGGTTAGGAAGTTAGAGTAGAATTGAAACCAGAGTTGGAAAACATAATCTCCTCAGTAGAGACACCATCTAAGTGGTCTTATTTTCTTCTAGTCAAGAGCTCAAAGGGGAGACTTCCTCCAACTTGCTTGATTCAGCTGTGTGTATGCGTGGCACTCACTGGTTTTATTCAGATTGCTTTAGGCAGTGCTGTAGGATCAATGCATTGCCACCAAGTCAATCTGACCAGGTTGTTAAAACAAGTGGACCAATCAAGCCATTTCTTAAAAAAATCAGATCAGATCATTGGGGTGTCGTTGACCCTTTCCCTGGGCATGTGGCGTTAGAATCAGGAATCAGCCCCAAAAAGGCTAAGCTGAAAGACTCGTACAGTCCTGGCCCAGTTAGCCCTGTCACTACAGGAAAGATGCTGAGAAACGTCTCCACGTCTGATGGTGGCACATAGAGTCCACAGAGCACCCTGGCACCCCACTGGGCTGGAACTGGCAGGGGCTCGTGGCCCTTGCACGTCTTACAGCAGGCAGCAGAGTCTGTTTCTCAGAACTGGGAGCAGCAGAAGGCAAGGAAATGAGGCGCAGAGGTGTCGAGAGCGGGAAGTGGCTGGTACCTGCTTAGAACCTTCCTCTTGGAGGTGGGGTGCTGGGTTTACGACAGACCCCGAGGCAATGGGGCCTGATGTGATGGAAGTGTCCCATCCAGAAGGGCAGGGAGTCAGACCAGTAGCAAAAAGATCTTGAACTTGGTATTTCACTTCTGATTTGTGCTTTCCCAAAGACCCTGGCTTATGGCCTAAGAGTGTATAGTGTCTCTTGATCAAAAATCTGCTCTTGCTGGTTTCTTATTTTTACAGAACTGAGGAAATGAACAAAGTTCTTTTATCTATCTATATGATGGTCGTGGCCATAAGAGTCCTTTAGAATAAAGTAACCACCACAACAAGGACCGGAGAACAACATTATTAGGATAAAAGGCCCTGCATTATAATATAATATAGACACAAATTACAGTTCTGACACCAAAACAGAAAAGTGTGGCCCAGGGATGGTGGTCAGGGGAAGGGCTGGGGCCACTTGGGAGGCCCAGGTTCAGCTGCCAGACCAGCCTAAACGAGTCAGATGTGGAGATGCCTCCTAGCTAACTGAGTGCCTGGGGCAGGAGGAGCATGGCAAGGCCAGACTTAGTCTAAACCACCTTCTCTCCATCTCCCTCCCTCTCTCCTCTCTTTTTTGTAATAAAAAATACATGTACAACATGCAGGATTCATGAGAATATGCATGATGGAGGAAGCCCCAGCAAGTCCAGGGCTCAGGCCCATGAGGCTGAAGCCATTTGCTTTGACTTCTGGCCACCGCCAGTGTTACTGGCCCAGGACTCAGACAGACTAGAAAAAGTGACAAAATAAAGGACAGTCATGACTCTGGATGGCCATAAGTATGTTGAAGAAGGTATGTAATACACCATGGAAAATCCTGGGCGAAGTCTACCCCCACTCACTGTGATCAGAGCCCACCATGGCATATGTTGGTCATGTTCTGAACGGAAGTGGATCTACCCCCAATGGACCCCTCCAGCATCTCTGTGCCTTCCTTGACGGTTTGCCAGAGCATGGTTCAAAATAACTACAATGCAAACATTTGCGACATTTGGGGATGTTTTTAGTTCCTATTTCCTCCTTCCTCAATCCTTTTCATTTAGGCCATCACACACATGTGCACATATACATACACACATGTGCATACACACATATATACGGACATGGAGTGTGTGTAGGGGGGGGTGCCCAAGCGTGCACACATTGTGAAGGTTGAGTCCAGCTAATGGCAGCCAACAAAGCCCAGGTGTTTTCCCAAGTACTGGAAGAGAGGCGCAGGACACCTCAGGACCCCACACCTTGGCTGTTCTCCTGGAGGACCCTCTGCTAACCCTCCAGGCTGTCCCACCGTTCAGGCTGACTGCTTCCTGTGTTCCTGCATGGGCTGCTGAA